>NC_138190.1:26578904-26873271 GCF_964194105.1 Spermophilus citellus
TCAGGGCATTCTAAGCTTGTGCCCTAATATTTTGTCTTCTCACAAAATCATTTTCTTGAATGGTACTTTGGCACTCTTTTTGTTTTTTGTGCATGCATGCTGATAGAAAAATATGGCAATATAAACACTAATATAAGGATACTATCTCATTTATAATCCATTTTATTACTTCTGAATCTAAGTCCTAGAAAAAGCTATCATATTATTAGTAAAAATTATTTTAATGATTGTTTTGATAACTTGGACACCTGGAGTCTCATAAATAGGTTTAGTTCCTGGATTTGTCTGCTGAGAAGCTTGTAGCAAAATTCATGGCTGTCTTTTTTCCTATCCATGTCACCACCCATGAGATATTGTGAACATATTTGTGTGAAAAGATTTCTTTATCTTCCTAGTGTAATTTTCCCTCATTTTCTAATTTCTTTATGCTTGTCCAGTTCCACAATTTCTCTCTTTAGGCCCTGCAAAATATTTTTTGAAATTATGTATGTATGTATGTATATGTATATATATATATATATATATATATATATATATACACACACACACACACACACACACACACATACATACAATAACTATAATTAAAATACTTTAAAATAAAATTGAAAACATTTGCTGTAATCAATACAATTGAAATGTTTGTTTAGATAAACTTAGGGTAAAACAATCACTATAGTGGTAACTGAAATTTTCATGTGTGCAAAAAAAATACTTACCTATACATTCAAATATTTGTAGAGTAAATGAATATATTTTGGATGAACAGAACTGATAGAAATTCAGTAGAAATAAATAAAACAGTTTAAAAATAAGTTAACTATACATACTCAAATATTCTCCAGTTATTAAGTACTTGGAATAACTGGCAAATGTAGTTAACATGTTGAATTTAAATGCTTGCTTAGCTTAATTTTTTAAAGAAACTGATATCTATCCTTTGAAATATGCGAGAATTGCAGCTTGAATCTAATTCCCCATCTAACAAGAAAGCACGTGAAATAAGAATAAACTTAACTGGACACATCTTCATACCACTCAAGCTTTCTATGTAACAAAGAGAGTCTAGAAATATTTGCAGAAAATATTCTTTTTTATTTTAATGATTTTATGGCAAAGTTAGAACTTTACCATGAAACTATCTTCTTAGGTAATTTAGTCAGCAACTTCCTGGGGATTCTGATATACAGAATTAATTTATGGCATACTTTAAAATTTTCTCTTAACCTGTTTGTAAACTATAATCAGATTTTTTCCAATTCTCTTATTACCAATCACTCCTCCTTTATACAATATTATAATCACATTCAACTTTATATTTATAGAGCTACTCCATTTTACGTGCTGAATTCTAGCCTCCAAAACTCATGACGTCCTGATTGGCAGTAGCTCAGAATGTTAAAATATTTGGAAAATGGCATTTAAAGGTATAAGTGTATTACAAGAAATCAAGATGATGTCTAAACCAGTAAAATTATTGTCCCTATAAGAGAAATTCGGGACACAGACATGTATGGAAAAAAAGAGTATGTGAAGACCAAGATGGGCATCTATAAGCTAAGGAAGACAGGCTTCAGAATAAAGGAATCCTCCTTATACCTTGATCTTGGACTTCCATCTCCAGAACTGTGAAAAAATAAATTTCTATTGTGTGAACCACTAGCCTATAGCATTCTGTTTTAGCAGCCATAACAATCTAATATTCCTGCTTAATTTGAAAGGAGCAATGTAAGATATTATCCATGTGGCAAGAAGCAGATTTCTGAAAATAAAGTTTAGATGATTTTCATGAATCCCTAAAATTTACTATTGCTTGTTCCATGCACGTGTTACTATATTTCATATTTTGATGGGTCATGGATATTTTGGGTCTTGTGTGTTTGATGTTTTATGGGCACTCATGCTGAGAACTGTCATTTGTAGGTCATGTGCTTTCTTTTAAATAGACAGCTCATAAAGCCTTTTTCTGCCTTTATGTAACTATTGATGTAAAGGGCATGTATGATACCACTCAGACCAAAATAATTGTGTCCCAGAATGCATTTTCTTCTTATTTATTTAAATACAACATCATTTAGAAAGGAGACATGACCACTCAGCTAGAGACCATATTTTGTCACCCTCCCTGAGGGATATATAAGAGTTACACAAGTTTTGGAAAATGAGGTAAGAGCAGAAATATGTGTGGAACTTTTATAATGTAGTCACAAGAGAGAAATGCTTGTCTTCCACTTCTCTATCTCTACTGTGGTACACTGGAGTTAAGGTGTGACATTAGTAAGCAAGCATCACACCCTGTGAGTACAAATACATAGAAGAGCGCAAAATGATGGAATGAAAAGGACCTAAATTTTGGAATGACTTCATATAGCAAAACTACTTACTTTACTCTGAACTACTGACCTCACCTGAGATACAATACACCTCTATCTTCTTTGAGTGACTACATTGTTGGTCTATTTCTTGTAGTAGCCAAGCTGTACCTAAGCATATAATTATTTAATGAAAATAACCAAAAAAATAAATAAAATAGAAATGAGTTACATGTTTAAATGATAAGGTGAAAATAAGACCAATGTAATTATTAATCTGCACTCTGTATTCTTATTATAATAATTTCACATAATACATGCTCCTGAATTAATAACCATAACTCAAAATCTTATCTCTAGCACTTAATCTAATTTCAATGGGAAGAAAATTAATTTTATTCACTACTACTTATTTGAAATTTTTTATGTGTTAAAATTTTAACCACTAGTTATCCTCTAAACCTACATAAATAAAAACAGTTTTCAGTTTGGGTTTCATTGTGATTGTAAGTTGCTATATGATGTACTTAAAATTTTCCAACTATGAATAATTTGAATAGACACACTGAATTAAAAATAAACCATAGATCTTTTTAAAAACCTAGTTAATGCATGCATCCATGTCTTTTAATTTAAAAAAATCAAGATGGATGTTATTCTATTACATATTTAATTTTTTAACAAACTATTCTAATGCCTTGGCAAAGTTTGAGATGGGAAATATGCTATTAATATCACAAATTCCCTTTATATCAGCACACTTTCAAATAATCTAGTAACAAATCATCTGGAAAAAAAATTAAGCTATGAGTGCCATTACCTTAAATGTCTGATTGGCTGTCAGAGAAACAGTAAGAATTTATCAGGTGATAATGAAAGGACACCCCATGGCCTTTGGTGATGGAAATGATACAAATCACTAGAGATTTTTTTTTTTATTATGACCTTGTCAATTTGCTGTTCAAGTTCTGTCCAGTCCAATTGTCCGCAGTCACTATGATCTTCTCCATTTCATGGTTGTAGTGTTCACCTGTGCAGTCTGTTCTTAGGTATGCTAGTAGAATATAAAGCCTCATTTCTGAACTGACTAGCTGACCAATAAAATATATACATATATGTATATATACATATATATGTGTATATATATGTGTGTGTATATATATAAAACGTTCTTAAGATCTATATCTATATCAATATATATATATATATATATATATATATATATATATATATATATATCTTAAGAACTTATTTATAACCAACTTGATTCCAAATAAACTTTGAGGAGACTCTTGCTAAAACTTACGACTGGCTTTATTATAGTCTTGAAATATACAAAAACTACTATTTAATCTTTAAGGAGAGGGAAAAATTAAGCAAGATAATATTTATAATTCTATTACTGTTTCACATTAATACTTCCTTATAAAATCATATTACTATGTGTTTTCATATGTTAAATATAACCTGCAGTGATATGTGTTTTACCTTTCCCCAGGCAATTTCAGAATCCAAATTACTAGGCATTCCTTCAACTGCTGATCTCTTTGTCAATTCCATATCTGTAGCTGCCAGCCATTCTGTCAAGACATTCATTTCCTTCCGCATCTTACGGGACAACTTCAAGCATTTCTCCAACTGCTGTTTTCTTTCTGTTACCTGAAATGAAAGATAATAAAATGTAATATGGTTTACTTTCCAACTCATGTTTACTTACAGCTACTTAATTGGAACTTTCATATTTCTGTCATTTTAAATTAACAATTTCCTTCCATATCTTAAAATTGTGTTTTAGAAAAAAATAATGTATTCTGCACATTAATAGTAAATAAAAACAGCCTTGAGCAGATAAGATTTCTTGTCCAAAATATAGTATCTTATATCTGCTGTCATAGTAGGGAAAAAATCCATATAAGCTTGTCTCTAATATGAATAAAAATAATTTATGGACAAAATTTGTAATAAATGGAATGATATAAGTCAAAAGAAATATGTCCCATTTCTTGTAGAAAACCTAGAGTCATTTGTCAAAGAGATAGGCAAGCAAGTTTATAATCTTCTATATATAAATGAGGCCTGTTCTTGCAAGTAAGGTATCAAAATGGAGAAATCATATTCCTTTCAAAAAGCAAATGTATTTGTGTGATATTTTCAATTTCATCATCAATACAATTTTAAAGTGCATTGCTTTTGTATACAACACCACCAAGGTTAGGTCTCTTCCTCCTTAAATGTAATTACCACAAAATAGGGGGAAAAATGAATGAGGAAACAAAATTTTCACTCTCATCAATAGAGAAAATCATGTCTTAATCTTCTCTGCTCTTCTATTCAGCATTTAAAACCAAAACCCAGGCTGGGGTTGTGGCTCAGTAGTAGTGCACTTGTCTGGCATGTGTGAGGCACTGTGTTCAATTCTCAGTACCACATATAAATAAATAAAATAAAGGTTTATCAACAACTAAAAATATTATTAAAAAACCCCAAAACCCCCTAAAAATAAATTCTTTCACATTCTCACATAGAGAATGAATTAACTTGTATTTCTCTACCACCTTCCCCAGAATGTTCCTATATTTTTTAATTTGTTGGTCAATTTAATAAGAATCCCAGGGTCTTTTCCTAAACAGTAGTGAACTCATTAGCAAAACCAGATAAATTGCAAATACTCAAAGACAAGTTCCCGCCACTCATGACTCTTTATATTATTGTGTTACACTCCATATATTTCCTTGAATGAAGAAACATCTCACACTAAGTATATTGTACAAGTTAAATAAAGCAATGAATGAAAACCCAAAAAAGTATTAATTGCAAGTCAGGAATGATAACCAGTAAAGAAATTAAAGTTTCTGTTTTGATTGTTATGTGTTTTAACTATAGGAAAAAAAAAAACATTCTGTCATGGAGGCTGGGAAACTGAGCATTAGATTTATAATATTTGACTCAGTAGAGGCAGTAAAATAAAGCATATGCATGTTAGACTCTATGATGCCCAGTGTAGTTTTAACCTGCCTGTGATTTGAGGCAAGATACCTCATCTTCCTATTTTCACATCCATCAAATGGAATTGTTCTGTTTGGCAGATAGGGTTATGCTGAGGGTCAAAATAGGCAACAGTTTGAAATAGATTGACATATTGTAACACTTAAATTACTTCTTTATTTCCATTCTGGGATGGCTCAAAGAAACTGGTACCTGAAAGTTCATGGCAAAAGTTTATGCCATATTAAATTTATTACTTTACTGGTAAAGAAAATCTTGAAAAGATTTGGCTTTGTTACTAAGTGATCTGAAAAGTAGATTTCAAATTAATCTCACCCATAAGGAAATTGGTTAAAACAGTAACACCACCACCACTACAATTGCCCAGTTGAACAACATGCCCTAGATGTAATAAGTAGCACTAGTACACACACACACACACACACACACACACACACACACACACACAAATTGTATACATGCATACAACCAAAAGAGAATGCATCTATAAGCATTAAAAAAACAGCAAAGGTAAAGATATACATAAAGAACTGAAAATGCTAAAATTAAAATAAACATCTGAAACTCAAATACAAATTCAAAATATTCAACCAAGTTTATTAGTTCCTTTACAAGAGGTATGTATGCATTTAAAAAAAATACTTAGTTGTTGAGGTTGCAAATTCATTTTTTAAACTGATTTTTCCCTTCTATTTTTCCTTTAGGGGAAGTAATAATATCTGCCCTTTTGACTGCAAGGATTTTATTTGTGTGGGGGAGGAAAAATCATACCTTATGGTCTGTTTATATGCATAGTTATTATTTTTCTATATACTATTGGTAGAAAAGGATTCTAGATTCAATATTTCAAAGAAATTCTATCTTCCCAGAGCTAATGCATTATTGATTTCTATTTATTTTATTTTGTTTTTGTCTAGCTAAATAGGTTTTGAAAAATCAGGAGACACTGCCACCTTAAGGAAAATTGAGTTTTATACTTTTTTATGCATGTGGAGAATAGATACATTTAAAAGAGTGCCACCTGCAGTAAAATGTTTCAGCAGTCATTGTTTTATGAATACTTACAATTATATTTGGGGGACAATATAAGTATTGTTACTCATGTATATTTTCATAACAATCAAAGCATAGAGAGACTTAGAAAATGGATTATGGTTATTACTACAACAAGTGTTAGGTTTAATATTTCTCAATAAAATTAATTAGACATAGAAACTATTTTATTGATTAAACAATAAGTTGTTATTTTTATTTTGCCTTTAAATATTTAGCATATGATTTTAATCTCATTATCATAGTTACTCCCCCCATAGACTTTTCTGGATGCCTGTGGGTTAGACCATGTGCAAAAATAACATAATTGTTTATTGTAATAAATATGCTATGGACTTAATTGTGTAACCATAAATTCATATTTTATTTATTTTTATTTTTATTATTTTATTAAATTATTTATTTTGGGGTGCTGGGGATAGAACTCAGGGGCACTAGAACACTGAGCCACATCCCCAGCCCTATTTTGTTTTTTATTTAGAGACAGGGTCTTACTGAGTTGCTTAGTTCCTAGGTTTTGCTCAGGCTGGCTTTGAGCTTGTGATCCTCTTGCTTCAGCCTCCTGAGCCGCCAATCCAAATTCATATTTTAAAATTCTAACCCCTGTATGACTAAATTGAGTCACTACATCTGGTCTTTGGAAAATAATTCAGATAAATAAGAACATAAATATGGGGTTCTAATCTGAGAGGATGGTGGTATTATAAGAAGGAGACAATGATTTCTGTCTTTCTGCAAAGTGAAGACACAGTGAAAAGGTTGCCATCTGCAAGCCACTAAAAGTCCTCATCTGGAACTGACTGTGATGGCACCTTGATCTTGGACTCCCAGCCTTCAGAACTTAGAGAAATAAGTTTCTGTATTTAAGCCATCTAGTCTACTCTATTTTGTTATGGCAGCATGAGTTATCTACTACAAAAATGTAACATTATATTTGGGAGATGATATAAGTATTGTTATTCATGTATATTTATTGAATCTACAGATCACCACTCAAAGTGATCTGTAGATTCAATAAATCTCTATAAAAGTTACAATAATATATATTGTGTATATATATATATATATGTATATATATATATATGTATATATATGATATACAAGACAAATACAACAACTATGTGAATTCTGATGATGTTTAAATTAGAAGAGTTCCCCATTTTTAAACAATATGCTTTATTGCCTTTCCTTTTATTAAGTAAAAGCACTGTTTTTGAAGATGTCTTGAAAGTCAACATGCAGACAATAATTATTTTCCTCAGCCAAAGAATACATACTTATAGTCTTTTTATGAGATAGTATTTACACATGATCCCTTAATCATTAATGTTTCTAAATTACTATTTACTTAAAACATAAATTCTTGCTCTGTTCTTTTTTTTTGCTGTACTCTGCAATGCTATTAAAGCATAATTTCTCAGTATTTCTTTTGTTTTTCTTTAATGATATGACTAAGTGTCAAATGGCTAAAACTAAATATCAGCTCTCAAATATATATATTCAGGGATAAATAAAGCTTTACATCATTATGGGAGTCATTCATTTCTTAATAATAATAAACTCAGTGCACTAGTAGTTTAATAATGTTACTTTTATGGTTTTAAATTTTAAGCAATTCACTCAATGTCATTTTATGTCAAATTTACTGCTGCAAAGACAAAAATTTGGGGGTAAGTATTTTATATCAAGGAAAAGCTCACATAACAATTTATATCTGAAAAAGTAAACTGAGAAAATAACCTTTTACAAAATATTTTTTTCTTAAATAAATAGACTCAGCTAGATGCAGTTGTGCAAACCTGTAATATCAGCTCCTGGGGAGGCTAAAAGGCAGGAGGATCACAGAGTCGAGGCCAACCTCTGTAACTTAGCTAGACCCTGTCTCAAAATAAAATAAAATGGGCTTGGGATGTAGCCCAGTGGCAGAATATTTACACAGCATTATGTGACTTTGAGTTTGATCCCCAGAACCCTAAATAAAATTGATACTCATTGACACAATTTTAGTGTAAGGCACCCTGATTGAATGATAAACTGTTGAGTATAAACATAACAGGTCTCCTTAATTTAATAAATTATACCATTAGGATTATTATTAGAGGTTATTTGATCTATAATTAGAGACTAGAGATTTCTGCCTCTTTGTCCCCCAACTTTTTTGGCAGTGCACATTAGGCAAGGACTCTATCACTGAGCTATATCTCCAGTTCTAAGACTAGAAATTGAAGAAACACAAATAAATTGAAATATATCCTATGTTCATAAAGACATAGCTAAAATGTTCATACTACTCAAAGTGATCTGTAGATTCAATAAATCTCTATAAAAGTTACAATAAATATATAAAGGACTTATATATTTATATAAGATATAAAGGACTTAACTGCCTATTCATACTATCTCATTAGCTATGTGGAGTGGGTTATACAAGATATGGCCACATGGGGAAATAATTTCTGTGGCATGAGCCAATTCCATTACACTAAATATGATCTACATGGAAAGTATCAGCTCTACTAGAACAATTATAAATACATGATAGTTTATAATATTCACCAGTCTCCAAGTCATCGTACATAGATATATACAAGGGAAACAAGGCAAATTTAAAACAAGGAACATTTTTATAACTAACTGATGGGCCTATAAAAACCTCACTGAGTTCATATACTTTTCAATATAGTATCAAGGTGAACCTCACTGATTAATTATTGTTTCTTAAGAATTACATATAAGCTGGGTGCAGGGACACATGACTATTTCCAGCAACTCAGGAGGCTAGTGCAAGAGGATCCCAAGTTTGAGGCCAGCCTTAGCAACACATCGAGACCCTGTCTCAAAATTAAAAATTTTGAAAAGGGCTGGGGATGTACGCCAGTGGTAGATTGCCCCTGGGTTCAGTCCCTATTACTAGAAAAAAAAGAAAGAAATTACACATGAAAAAATACATGCCTGTGTGAGAAAAAAAGACAAAGAGAATGACAACAAGGATTTCTGTGCAGTTTATAAGGAAAGTGGGAAAGTAGTGTTTGTGATCTCAACATGCACGCACCTTCGCACCCAGCTCATTATAATGCAATTTCAAAGCTGTCACTCTTTCATCAAGCTCTTTGGGGTTTTCCGTCTGCTTCTTCTGTACAATTTGACGTCCGGTTTTTATCACCATTTCCACTTCAGACTTCACCTCACTCAGACTTTTATACAAATTCTAAGTTAAAATATAAAATGAAACATAAGAAACAATGTAAAATCAACTCATAATATTAAAAAATACAGGGTTTCACCTTAAGGCTGTTTGGTTTCCATTTTTAATGGAGTAGTATTTGCAGCTGTTGTATCTAATGTTTGCATTTCTTTTAATTTAATGTTTCTATTTGTGATTATATATATATTATATATATTATATAAAATCATGCATAATTTGCAGCTTTTCTTATTATAGTAGGAGTGCATCATACATATTTAGTTCTTTAGTCCAAGCTCATAAAGGTCATTCTAAATATTACAAGATTTCTGTTTGTTAAGAGTTAAATAATCCTAGCCATGAGTTTGGATGAATCAATTCACTCAATCACTGGATATTTACTAGTGTCTATCATGTACCATAGAGTATTTGAGTCACAAGGGAATCTGCAGTGAACAAATCAATATTTTCACTGTTGTCCTCGTGGTGCTTAGGGTAAAATTTTCAGATGATAGTTTCAAAATATATTGTCATATATAAGAATGGGAACTAAATTTAAATATATTAATTCTATTTTTTTTTTCTTTTTGGTACTGAGGCACTTAACCACTGAGCCACATCCACAGCCTATATATATATATATATATATAATTTAGAGACAGGGTCTCACTGAGTTGCTTAGGAACTTGCTAAGTTGCTGAGGCTGGCTTTGAAATCATGTTCCTCCTGCCTCAGCCTCCTGAGCCGCTGAGATTATGAATGTATGCCACTGTGCCCAGCTCAAATTATTTTTAATTAACCATTAAATTTAATATTAAATAAATTAATCTTTCATTTCTCCTGGAAAAATATGTGTTTGTAGTATAAGTTCATGTATATGTACACTATATATACACTATATATAATGTTTTATAATATAATTTGTTCAGCACTAAACACAAATTACTTATTACTACTAAGAAATAAACTTGCTAGTAGATAATAGTCTCAGAATAAAACTGGTTTTGTTTTCACTTTTCAGTTTAAAATCAATGTGCAAAAGAAGCACTTTGTAAAGGCTGAAAACTTATCTGATTAATTAAGGCTATGGGCATAGTCTATTTCCATCTTAATTCCCTGTTTGATATCTGATGGTAATATTCCTTTATCAATAATTATGACTTATGTTTGGGCTTTCCAGATTACTTTTACTTCATCTTCCTTCTGTCTTAGAAGATGTCAAAAAATATATAGGCATCTGGAAACATTGAGATCATTCCTTGCTATATGGCAATCTATTATATGACTTTTGGAATCAGAGATATTTCCAAATGTCTTATTCTTTATATTGAAAAATATCTTACTCATTTATCTTAGATGAAAGGTCACATATATATAATACTTAAAGAACAAAATGCTAAATAAACATTTCCACTTTTAATGCTAATAATATTCAGTGGTTCATTTTAAGTGAATTTAAACCATGATTACTCTGAATATACAGTTATAATAATACTTATATTGTTTTCCCAGACACCCTCACACTCCAGTTTATGTTGTCAAAGGGATCACCTGACTTGGTGAATTTCTAATAACAGAAAGAATAGAACATATTCCAAAGTCAAATTAAAACACAATTTGGAGTAAGAGTACTTGGGATATAATCTTGCTATGCCCTTCACAGTTGTTTGTCTTTGTATCCTTAGCCTCAAGAATAGAGATGACTTGTGTACATTACTTAGCTTACATGGCCCCCTTTGTTTCTGAAATCGTTATTTATATTGAAACTAGTGATATAGTTGTTCCACATAGATCAATATGCTTCCTTTCTTGATTTTCATTTAAATATATGTAGAAAGTGCCATAAGAATCATATAAAGACCTCTTCTGCATTCTTCATAGTCCTTAAAAGAAATTTATATTCAAAAAAGACACTTAAAGAATGGCATTTAAGTGGTTCCAATTACAGTAAGAGTTACTGTCTCTTAATACATGGCCAATTTTTGTTCTTAACCTTAAACCTAATTAGTTTATTTATTGCAGTTAACTAAAAGCAATTTTCATAATAAGGAAATTCAAGGGATAGCTGGTTACTTGCCACCAGGTATACATACCACACAATGATTTAACTGTGACTGTACTATTTCCTGTTCAACACTCTTTGTTTCCAGTTCAGGCAAGTGCATCTTCACTTCATCTAAAATCATTTTACTTTCTTCTAGACGCTGTTCAAAATTGGCTGGTTTCTGGAATAATCGAAACTTCATGGAGACATCCTGCAATTTTTTCTGTAAAAACAATGTAAGGAGGCACCAATTTTATTTTGCCTTCCATAAAACAATCAGTCATATTTTTATTAATGCATTTTCTTTCCAGAAATGAAAAGTAAATATTTTTTCTAATTATCAAACAAAAAGAATACACATATTTGAGAAAATACAGTGTTTTTCCTTAGTCTGATATGAAGTAAAAAATAATCTGTTAATATTTTATCTTTAAAAGGCACCAAATCAAGAAAGCCCACACAGAGAGGCATTATAGTCTAGTTTTTGAATAATGCTTTCAATATCACTGTTGCAAAAATCAACACGTCTAATATACACTAGAAGTTTAATGTGTAGATGAAACAAGATCCTTAGTTTATGCAATAAAATATACCTGTGCAACATCAATTTGGGATAGAACTCTTTGGGTAGCCTCCTTTCCTTGGTTATGTTTCTTCATTTCTTCTAAACTGATCTCATGACTTGTCAATTCTGACTGGATTTTCTGTTGGGAGAACAGCATTATTAGAATCATCTGAATGTTACTACAAAGGACAATCCACTTTCCATGAAGATAGAATTTTAAAACTCTCCTAAACCATTACTAAAATGTAGTCTCCTTTAAAATGATAGTAACCACTTTCTTGCCTATCATAAATTATCAAAAACTCAATCATTTACTACTTCCCTATTGGGATAATACTGAAAACTAAATGATCATTTTGACTAGATGATAACAACCAGCTATGTCAGACATCATTTGCAACCAGAGAATTTTCATTTATATCTAATATGTAGAAGTGATACTGTTTTATCTTTGAAGTTACAACCCCAAATGACCAATAACAAGTTGTTAATATTTATAAATAAGCTGTTTTACAGGGATAATATATGATGAGACATTTGCTTATGGATAATGTTCCTTAATAGTGATCTTCGATCATTCTTTGCCATATTTCATTTAAATTTCAGGGAAACTATAGATCTAGAAAAGAGAAGTAAAATGTCTCAACTGTCATTTCTCTTTGTCTGATAGACACTTAATAGCTTCCTACAGATATTCATTTATAAACTCTGAGTAACTGTAAATTTTATTTCCATATTTTCTATACTCAATAAGGACATTAAAATTTCCACTCAAAAATATATCTTCAGTTGACTTATGAATTTTTAACCCAGTTATAGGTATTTATCAAATCCTGCAGTGTGCAGAAAACAAAACAATAAATTCATTCATTTCTTTCTGTCAGCTCCAGCAAAAATCAGCTAGTAGTCAAGTTGTTTTAATTTAAAATTCATTGCCAGATCATCATACATGAGAGAAGAATAATCTTAATATGTACCACAGTGCCCATAAAATTACCATGCAAAACAATTTGTGTACTGTATATTAGTATACAATAATTTTTAACAATTGAAGTCAATTCTTGTATGTATTATTAGAAAATATTATTGATTTTGCTTAGCAATTACTACAAAGAGCTATAGCCTTCAATTGAGTAATGAAAATTATAATAAGAAAATGGGCTCAGTGTTGTATGAGTTCCTTCAGATGTATGGTTACAAATTCCAGACATATCTTAATATAATTCGGTAGCATAATGATCCTAAAATCACAAAGTTAAATCAATTATGAATTAGTTAAGTAATAAAAATTCTGCCTTTAAATTATAGGCTAAGGTAAATGTATATTTTAATATATATATATATATATATATATATATATATATATATATATATATATATTTTCATTGGTTAAGTAACTATCATGTGTGGAAATAGTGATATGTTCTTATTCTTCAGAACCCATATAATCTGGGGGATAGGAATTGATCTGGATATCCAATGATATTTTCAGAACAAGAAATGCTGAATAATCTACAAAATTTAGTGGGAGTATGTAGATGGAGTGAAACTTATACAGGGGGGTTAAATGTTGCCACAGGGAAAGTGGTAAAGTAGAAATGTGACTGATTAGTAAACATTGCAGGGAGTAGCAGATGCTATAGGAACTTTTTTTTTTATTTATTGGATGTTCACAACATTACAAAGCTCTTGACAAATCATATTTCATACATTAGAATCAAGTGGGTTATGAACTCCTATTTTTACCCCAAATACAGATTGCAGAATCACATCGGTTCATCTATGAAATGCTCAAACCCTTCAAAAATATGGAACATAACAACCATGTCTGTGTCACATAATTCTGGCCACCATCAACCTCATGAATAATTAGAACATGGAAAATGCATGTGTAGAGATATATCCATTAGATTTCTTCTAAAATATTTAGAACCAACAGTAAAAAGTCTGGCCAAATTCTGTGGATATTTAAAGCTGTATTTTGAAATTGTGCTTATGAAATTCTAGCTTATGGTGCTGATTTAAAAAATGCAAAATCTACTAACAGAAAGTTTGAACTGGAATTTATTTCCCAAAGATGACTGTAACTGCAGTACTCACAACACAGGCTACTCTCACCACTCCCCTGTTAAGTGGGTTTATTTCTTTACTTCTTTAAATCTGAATTGGTGTTTGGACTTCCTGGGACAATAGAATACAGTTATAGTGGAAGCGATTCTCCATCAGTTACATCAAAAGTCCTTATCTGACCTGATGGCTCCTACTTCTGTCTTTTTGGAACCCTCACTTTTAGGGTGCTGTCTCTTAGAATCCATTTAAAATAGTATGTTCCGAGAAGTCCAAGCCACATGAAGAGGCCATAGGTAAATACTTCAGTAAATAATATCAAGTGATCTGACAGCAGGCAACTGCTAGCCATGTGAGTGAGTCACTTTGGTGTCCAACCCAGTTGAGTTTCCAGGTTCTTCTACTACCAAGTAACTATACTATCAGCTAACAAGTAACTATAGTTATAGTTATATATAGTTAGATAACTATAGTTTATAGTTAGATACCCCCTTGGGGTATATGGTATAAATATAGTAGATACCCCAAGGGAGAACATCCACTTGAGCCTTTTTTAAGTGCACAAAACCATTAAAGATAAGGATGAATGGTTGTTACCAATGACCAACACATGAGCTCTAGAGTCTTTCTGAGTAAAAGCTTTTCTGTTGCCCACAACTTCCTTGAGACATGGTATATGCTTATGGAAAAATTTTCTTTTTCTTTTTTTTAAGGGAGAGTGAGAGAGGAGAGAGAGAGAATTTTTAATATTTATTTTTTAGTATTTGGCGGACACAACATCTTTGTTGGTATGTGGTGCTGAGGATCGAACCCGGGCCGCACGCATGCCAGGCGAGCTTGAGCCACATCCCCAGCCCTGGAAAAATTTTCTTAACCAATTTTTTGGCTTTAGTTATTTCAATTGTTTTTGTGTACATAGGATTCCTAACTAATGTACTGACTGAATATGTAAGGCAACATAATTTCTATTTTTAAAAAAGCATTTCAGGTTGAGAAATAACAAGATGTGGAGACAAGGCACTAAAAAGTACAAGGAATTTGGCAGAAATATAACTGGAAATGTAGGTAGAAATTAGCAATTAAATGGCTTTATATCCTAAATGAATGTCTTTTAGTACTGTGAAAATGAAGCACACTTTAAAATTTGAGACTATTAGAAATGAAAAATAATTTCAGTAAAGTTACAGAATACAAAATCAGTACAAAACCATTAGCATTCTTATACAACACTAGTAAATTTGCTGAGAAGGAAATCATGAAAGCAATCCCATTCATGGGAGCTACAAATTAAATAAAAACCTATTAATAAATTTAACCAAGGAAGTGAAGTACCTCTACAATGAAAATTACAAAACACTGATAAAAGAAAATGAAAAAGACACAAAAAATGGAAAGTCCTGCCATGTTCATGTATTAGAATAATATTAAGATGTCTACACTACACACAGTAATTTACATACTCAATGAAATCCCCATAAAAACAACTCAGTATTTTTTAGAAAACTAGAAAAAAACAACTGTAGAATACTGATTACTAGAGGGTAGGAAGGGTATGGGGTGAAAGGGAGGAAGGACAAAGGAAGATTGGATTTGATCAGTATATAATGAAGATATGTGTTGAAATATTACACTGAACCACATTAATATATACAATACGTTAATCAAAAATAATTTTTAAAATAAAGTGATCATAATAATAGTGTTACTGATAATACTCAAAGCAACTGTGTCACTATCAATCAGCAATATTTTGAAATAAGCTGATACATTTTTTATCACAATAGATTATGTATTTGTATGCATATATACGGAAAGTTAAGGAGAGGGTGTCAATGTATCTTTGTATGATATGTATTTATTTTGATGTTTTCAAACATTAAAGAGAAAAAGGAAGGGAGGGAAATGAGAGACTCATGGAAAACACAGGCATTTAGGGGGCATATAAAAAAAGAACACCAAAAAATGGGGGGATCTATTTAGAAGAATAAGATAACCAGGACAGAGAGAATGTCATTTTAATCAAGTGTTGTAAGAATTTTAAGACTTAGAGGGAGGTCAACAATTTCAGTTTTGAGACAGATCAAATGAGATAAGTAGCAATAAGGGTACATTAGCTGGTCAATGAGCACTGTATTTGGGACAGTGTCAGTAGATAAGGAGAGCTGAAATCAGATTTTCAAGGGATGAAGCCTGATTAAGGATCATGAAGCATCCTTATGAAAATAATTTTAATGGTTTTTGAAGACTTTGACTCAACACATATTGAAATTCAGGTCAATCAGATTGGAATATGTTTTAAGGCTACATGAAAGCAGCTAATGGGTAAAGTCATTTTTAAAATCTAAGAAGTGATTAGAAAAACCCTATGGAAAGAAAGGGAATTGGAATAAAGAAAAAAGGTCATATAGAGTGGCAAATATTGATAGGGGAAGTAGTAGCACTTTTTCGGAAACCACAAAACAAAAAAAAAGATAAGTTTTGATGTGGAAAGGCAAGAAGTTTAATGCTTCCTACTTGATGCTCTTGAGTAATTAGATTGGAATAGCATCAGGAGAAATAACAATGTAGGTCTCCGTCTCTGGGCTCTGACTTGCCACCTAGGACAGAGCACTAAAATGTTCTGAGTCTCAGTTTTCTCATCTTCAAAAAAGAAGACAACTCAGCAATGGGGCTTGATTAGAATGAGTAGGCAGCACATCTTGAAAATTCTCATAAATAGACCAAAAGAATAGATGAGGTAGTCTATGTAAAAATATCTGTTCAAGTTGTTTGTGCAAAAATTATTCACAAATTGTCAGTGATGTTACATATTTTCTTATAAGGATGAGACCTTTCCTATATCCTAATCAAATTATTGTAAGCATTTACCATATTTATTTACAAATGATGGTAGAAATATTAACATACTCAAGGAAACATAGCTACAAAGTAAATTCAATTACCTTTAAACTATTATACTGACTGTTAAACTATAATTTAAAACTACAAATATCTCCCAGATGGACATGTATCACACAAAACAGAAATGTAATCTAGCTTGCATATTGATAACTGAATTAAGTAAGTAAGTGTTAACAAGTTATTCAGCATGCACTATTCAATTTCACAAAGTGAGAAAAAAGTTTTTTATCCTATTTAGGCAGAATGGAGTAAGATAAGCAGATTACAAAGCAGAAATATATGTTATATTATTGAAAAAATTCTATGCAAAGAGGAATGTTAATATTTATTATAAAACCTGGTGAAATTTTAAGATGCTTGCATAATTGAAACTGTATATGGCCATAAAGGGGTTTTGGCAGGGTACAGACTAAGAAAATGTGATCTTAATCTAGCCAGTGGGAATCACAGCAGCAAAGATGAGGTTTTAGATATGAAGAGTGTGTATGCATAGTTTTATGGAAGGAAATACTGGATGTGGGAAAGGTAAGAACTACAGTGTAGAGAAAAATCAATGTGAAGTTATCAAACCTATAACTAATCATTTAATTTTCAATTTTTGCTTTGTGTTAGTTTTTCTTAGAGAGTATCTGTCAAGATTCTGAAAGCTTGGTGTTACAAAACAAAGCAAGGACAATCTGAGTGATAATTGAGATACAGGTCTCCTGATGTTATATTTCACATTTTCCTGAAAGAATCACACTGGTTTCATGACTCATAAATAATAGAAACAGTAAATTTCAACAGAAACATAGTTAAAGTAGCAAAATGAGGTTACTTATAGAGGACAACTATCTATGGTCTAACAGGAATTCTCCATCTACTACTTTTGGATTAATTAGATATTTTCATAAAAGTAACATAAAGCCAACTATATCATCTTGCTATTGCAAAAAACTAAAATACATGTGATCATATAGCAAGCATGTACATAATTAACACTACATATGCAAAGTTAAAAAAGGAAGTAACAATTGTAATGAATATAATCCTTTTTTTCATTAAAGATGGTAAAGGGAAAAATTATAGAACAAAAAAATCAGTCAAACATTAAAGACATTTCCAATATAGCACTTTGCAATTAACTGAGCTAAGAGCAGAGCTTTTTTATCATGTTTTATCTCATCAGCCCATTCTCATATATCAAATTAATGACAGAAAGTGACAAACAAAATGAAGCTGTAGTTGGCTAAAGTATTTAATAGAATACAGGAAATGATATCAAATAATTAGTGGAGCTTTTGTAATGTCAAAGAAAGGAAATGATTCTAGAGAAAATATTTCAGAAAGAAAAATATTAAAAGATATCATGTTGAGTCCATTTAATGATTAATGATGCAGTATAACATACTGTATTCTCAAGAAGAGGAAATATCCACATATAACATATACTTACAAAATTAAAAGAGGAAAATGCATTTTTCAAACATGAGAATGTGAAAAATATATAACTATGATCACGGGCACATTATTTTTAAAATTTTATATCATGCTTCATTATAACTTGACAAGCAATAAAAGAAGAAATTCACACAGCTTTTATCACTATTTGTTTAAAAACCTCCTAAATTGATTAGACAAATTAGAAAGAATACCACCTAGAAATTGAATTTTACATCCTTTGTGTCCATTTGTGGTCACACTCCATTCTTACCTCCAGCATCAACTATAAATCTAGGCTGTCCAAATCATTTGTCAGTTGTAATGGTCAAATAAAACTATGTGGATGCTTTGAAATATTAGATATTCACATTGTGTAGTACTTGAAAAATATGTAATACATGAAGAGGCTGAAGTATATGCTTCACAGTAATCATTACTTTTTATGTGAAAATTTACATTTTGTACATTTATATTTTGGAATTCTTCCAAAGCTCTGAACTTTGACAATATCATAAGACACTATGACAAGGTATCATGATACTATTAAGTTCCATTACAAAAATATTTTTCTTTTTTTTTTTTAAAGAGAGAGTGAGAGAGAGGGGGACAGAGAGAGAAAGAGAGAGAGAATTTTTTTTTAATATTTATTTATTTTTTCTTAGTTCTCGGCGGACACACATCTTTGTTGGTATGTGGTGCTGAGGATCGAACCCGGGCCGCAAGCATGCCAGGCGAGCGCGCTACCGCTTGAGCCACATCCCCAGCCCACAAAAATATTTTTCAATGGTTATGGTAAACTTGGCTGGCCATCGATTTCTTAATGTTGATCTTCTGTGTTCTCTTATGAGCTACAAGATGGCAGGGACCATTTTGGGTTTATTCACTCTTTAAAATTTTTGCATTACCTATTACATTTCTCTAACATAACATTAGTAACTAATCACTTGTGGAATTCAGTAAATTTTAAAAAATATTTTTTGAGCATCTGCTGGGTGATCCAACCCTCTTTCAGTTGAACATTGATAGAGGGGAATGCAGGTAGACATAGAAAACAACTAAAAAGCAAATTAGAGATAAAATTTCATATAATAAATGTTAAAAGAACAAAAAAAACAAATTCTGGCATGATGGTGTTATCTGGATGTGCATTTTGGATTAATTATTCTCTGTAAGTTATTCTGTTTTATATAAGAGAAACTGAGAAAATACATTGAATCTGAATTGTCTCAAAATATAGAGTACTGTGAGAATCTTCATTGTGACTGTAGTATGAAGCTTCTAGTTTCATCTTTATATTTAGAATTTGTGGAGGTATTTTTTTACAATAAGATACTAGAATTTAATTGTAGATTTAGTGTGTACACTTCTGAGTGTGTCATATAAAATTCACATTTCTTTACTATAGAGTTTTTCTTAGTCCATGATGTGTGGCATGTATCTAATCTTGTAACTTCTCCAATTCTTTGTTATGATTATTTCCAACAATTAAACATGTCAAAATAAAAAAAAACAGTCATTCTAAGTTGGCAAATAATCACTTCTATATACTAACACATAGAGGTAGTAGGCAGGGTTATGACAGATTTGACATTAAATGCACAGAATTTACCATTGTATCTACTTTTAAGAATAAGAAAATTATTTCTGCCATGTGTAGGTGAGAAATACTTGGGCCAAACCTCTATATTAGTTACTCCTTTTCTTCTTCTTTGGTTAATTATCACATAAACTCAATCTGATAGACCAAAAGACACATTTATGTCTTTATTTTTAAGCTGCTGATTTTGATATTTTGCAATGTTTTCATGTAACTATGATCAAGTATATTCAATGTGAGTAAAAGGTTTAGCTACTATAAACAGAATACCTCAATTATGAATTTTTTGAATGTAAAAGCTAATGTAATCAGCTTAAATTAACAACTTTGGTTTAAAATGTTTCTTTTCTATTTACTGGTACTATATGGGAAGCAAAAGAGATGGAAGGAAGAAACTGAGTCTGTGGTAGATACCCTGGGACGTCAAAAGTCCCAGCATGGCCAATGAAATATTAGCACCAATTTTCTAATTTATTTTGAGGTCTTCTCCGTAGATAATAATTTGTTTTCTAAATTAGTCTATTTTCATTTCTTGATTCATGAACATAAACCTACTCTGTGGGAGATTACAAAATATGGGAACTGAAATATGTGAAATACATGAAATAAAATGTCATGCTATTACAATTGCTGCTGGGAAACTCCCTGCTTCTTGCAATAATCTAAATAATATGGTCATATTCTCCTTTGCAAAATTTGAATCAGCAACACATAATGACATGGATAAATTTAACAGTTGCCTATGTTGGGTTGTTATTACATATCATTCTTACATTCAAAAACTGAAATTACTTCAAAAGGAGAAAAACTGTGTTGAAGTATTTTTGTAATTTCAAGAATTATAGACATGTGAGTAGCTATTTAAACCTACTTATCAGTGACCTCTAAAATTATTTAGAGGCACATCCAAGCCAATTAACACATGTGATATTAGAAAAAAAATGGAAATAAGAAGAACATACTGAGTTCAGTCTAAAATATCCTTACTGAAAATCCTATTGGTCTAAATTATTTTGTGAAGTAGATCTCGCCATTTTTCTACCTTCTCTACATTTTCTACCTTCCCCCATTTTTATAAGAGGGAGAAGACAATTGAAATAGGAGAGAAAATCATAGTAATTTGATTATCACTCTCACTTCCTTTCATTGACATCTTGACAAAGCCATGGGTGAGGGAGAGTTTCTAAAATCTGGAATGACTGGGTATACCTAGATTCTGACTTGACTGGTACAGCCTGGATAGTTGACTTTTGGCATCTTAGATGCCAAAACTTAACCTGTACTCAGTATATAGTGCTGGAAAACTAAGACATACACAGTATAATCATGACATGTGTTTATTTGCAGTTACATAATTTTGTGATTTTATTTTTATAATTGTTTCAAAGAAACACATGGCTTTATATTTTTAATCATAATGGTTTTAAACTAGTTCTTCAGTTTCTGGTTTCTACTATAGAAGATATATTTCTAGATATATAAATATTTGCCTATGTGTTTTATTCCATTTGAATCAATATATTACCATTTTGGTTTTATAGTTTAATAAAACTTGGCAAGCGAGCTGGCACTGAGCAGCTGAGCTGCAATCATACCATTTAAGATTATGGTTTGGTTATGGGCTATTATTCAAAAGAAAATACTCATAGGTCATGCTATGATGATATTCTTGTAGTATTTAGTTTTATTGTCTAAATGATTAAATTTTGCTTTTGTGAGTTCACATCTCTAGATAAAAAAGTAATTTTTTCAATCCAATTCAGAAACAAAGGGCTCAATTTTCTAATTATGCCAGATAACTTTGAGTCAATGCACATGCTGAAGAAGTAGGAAGCTCTTTTTTGGTCATATATTTAGTCAAATGTGAATGAAATTAAGTACCTTGGTTTACATCTACTTTTATAGATAATAGTAATAATCAGGAATTTATACATATGGCACACATTTTCTTGGTTCTGGAATGTTTTTATAGCTGAGGAACTCAATCAATCTTAAAAGGCAGGAAAAGGCAACTCTATTAACAGATTAAAATTTAGTAGCAAAACTATCAGTATACCACATGGTGGAGTAAGATATCCACAAATCTGTTCTATCAGTATTCACAGAAAATGTAAGCACATATTGAAAAGAGCACTAAATATGGCAATGCCATTCATTTTGTCCTGATTCTCAGAGATGAATTAAATTAACTTGCAATTTCTGAAAAGGGAAAACAAAGCCATTTAATCTTTTATTTAGAATAAAATTTACCCCCATTAAAGAAACACATTTGTTGCTGTTAACATAAAACATTAAATTTTCACCTATTTTGTATGTATGTCATATATACACAGTTTGAAAAATGTCATTTTGGTGGCATTCTAAGTAGGTCTGGTGTTTGACACACTGTGATTAAGTTCTTATTTAACAAACGACTTTTTTACTCTCTATTTGTTTCTTACATGGGATTTTCAAATTGAGCTTTAGGAAATGTAGTCCTTGAAGAAAATCTAAGTATTGATAACTGTTCCAGGAAATAATTCATTTATTCTCATCTTAAAATAAAACCTTAAAGAAGAAGAATGTTTCAGTAGCTTTTAGACGGCTTCCATTTCCCAATATTATATATTACCACTGGGGGATTCAATATTAAAAAGTATCTTGACAATGCCAGTGCAAATCAGAAATATATGGTAAATGAATTTGAGCTTCTTAGTACTCTAAAACCTCTTTGTTGAAGTAGATTGGAACTATCTTGATTTACCTATGTTGAGCTGCAAGTACTTCTCAACTGCTACAGTTAATACTGCTTTTATTATCAACTTTTAAGAGTACAAAAATATATTAAAAACTAGTATATCATATTCATATCCAAATAAAAGAATGCATGCAGGGTCCTATACCATAACCTTTTCAGCTAAAGAAAAATGTTTTCCCAGATTCTCCATTTTTCTTCTAAGCCAAAAGAAATCTTTAGTCTATTTTGGATTTGCTACTTATATTTTCATCCTACAAACCTCATGATTAATTCTTTCTTATTTTAAAGTAAAAATTTATAATTTTAAAGTTTAATATTTATTCTGACAATTTTTTCCTAACTCCCATTCAGAAAGTTTTGAGGATTCTTTAATCAAACATTCATTTAAGTTCATATCACTAAATTGTAAAAAAGAACTACTTCTTTGTATTTATTTTATAATTGTGAATTCCTTCTCAATTCAGCTAATTATTTCTTATTTCAATATCTTGCATTTCACTAAGATCTGACTGTAAAATTTTCTGTATGAGTCGAATTGGGATGGTACCAGGAAGAGTTAATGTTAGAGAACTTGACTAGACTTTGCATTTATTAAAAAAAATGTACAGACTGGAGACATTAAGATGCTCAATCATGTTTACTACCATCCTCCATTTGTACTACTGTATTTACTCTTGCTGTTCCAGTGAAAATCTAAGATAAGAAGTTTTTAAAATCAAGATTTCCCCCATACTTCCCTTTTTTCACCCTACTTTGAAATGGTATGCATTCCATAAGGAATTCCTCTGCTCTGAACTTTTTGAGCCTATCAAAACTACCTGTCCTCTTCCCCACATTCTGAGCAACTTTCTAGGTCAAACATAGACAATATGGTATACTAACCCATGCTATTATGGCCACTGATGCCTTGGGCACCAATTTCACTGTGATTCAATGCACTGTAACTGCACTGGAACCATCATCTACAATCTAGTATTTTACCTCAAAACTGATTGTAAAGTGAGAAACTTCAGGTATCTCTAGCAGTCAGCACAGAGAGGGCCTTTAGAATTTATAGATTATCTTCTAATGCCCCTGACATCACTGCTAGTATATTTAAGTTACAAGCTCATAGTTTGGCTCATAGGTTCATAATATGCATATAGTACTCAAAAAGTAGCTAGATTACCTTAATAACAAACAATTCTAAAGACACTTGATAAATAATACCTTATGATACTTTACATGCATTTAGAAGTTGTTTTAAAATACTTAGCAGTTTAAAAATACTTCCAAAGTTCAAAGGAAATTTAGAGATGACATAAATTTACTCATTTTAAATTCAACTTAGATGTGATTTCATTATTATTTTAATTCTCATTCTAGAAAATCTGGTTAAATACATTTCACAATTTGGATTAAATATGAGTGAATGTTTCAGTGTGCCCATGTGAGTGTAACCATCATGATCAGTAGTGATAAGATGCAAATTTACCTAATTCAGTGCTATCAACTACTTGCAATACATTATCATAGAACCAGAAATCATATGACTTGTAATCCCATGATAACAAAGATGACTTATAATTCCATGATAACAAAATGTTGGAGACTACTTTGAGTACCATAAAGATATTTTCTTTACCATCTACGTTACTATGGTTTCTATGTTTAGCATAGTTTGAAGACATGGATAAATACCAGATCTCCCTGCCTTTTAAGTATCTCTATTTGAAATTCTTGTATATACTTTGAAAAGTAAATTTCACAGTACTATCTTAGCCCTCTTTTACCTCTTACCTCCAAATAGTAAACTCAATCAAATCAACCCTCTATATAATTAGTTAAATAATCCTTAAGTTAGAAACTCAGCAACCTCCTGTTTGGATAATAAAAATGAAAGAACAGAAGCTCATTCCCATTTAGTTGTACTTGCCTGTGCTTCCTGAGGCATTTGAGCTGCGTCCACTTTTTCAGCAATATAAGCTGCCAACTGCTTGTCAATGAATGCAAGGGACTCCTGAATTAAGTGTAAGGATTTTTCAATCTCCTGGGCAGACTGGATACTCTGTTCAAGCAACTTTTGCCTCCTCACGGCCTAAAGAGAAGAAATCAGAATGAATCGGTCAAATGTCTACTCTTGGTGATTGTTTTGCAGTCCTGCTGCACAGTAAATGAAGATTCTACACTTCCACACCACCTTTTTGTAAGATAGATTTCGCAGCTTCCTGCCACTCATTCAGCTCCACTTATAAAAATAATAAAATAAAAAGAAAGAAAAATTAGCACATAGAACTAAAAACCAGGAATCTCAGTAGGAAAAAAAAAATAACAACATAGGATAATGTACATCAAGGAAAGAGGCTGGAAAAAAACATTAGCAAAATCATCTCAGTCACTGCAATCTGTCGTTCTCGAGCTGAATGTTCTTCCTGATCTCATTATATAGTTCAAGAGATTTGGTTTACTTAGAATAGGGTCATCGTCATCACAATCCAATTCAAGACAGATAATCCACTTCCACCAGTGAGACACATATACAATCTGTTCAGAATCGGCTCCTTTTCAAAAAGAGAATTTTAGATAACCATCTGGTTAAGGATTTGTTTGGAATACTATTTCAACCAGCTTTGAATGATTGTTACCCCATTCTTTCTTTCACAATTTGGATTATGGAAATTGTTTGTACAATTGGATTTGTGTTACTGCTGAAGTAGAACAAATAATAAGTAATCCTAATAATACTGCAATTAATTTTGATTGTTACTGTAAGTATGATTAGGATAATTTAACACTTTTCAAGTATTAATAGCATGTTGAACTGATTGCAAAGTCTCCCTTTAAGGATGTGTTCACCTTTTTAAAACAGTAGTTTTAAAAGTATAGAACAGGGGCTGGGGCTGGGGCTCAGTGGTAGAGTGCTCACCTAGCACATGCAAGGCCCTGGGTTCAATCCTCAGCACTATATAAAAATAAATAAATAAAGGTATTATGTCCAAATACAACTAAAATATATTTTTTTTAAAAAAGTATAGAACAGGGTGGCCTACTTACTGGCAATTCATTAAGTCATGTATCATATAGTATATTAGGTATAAGCCTAATTATCCGGCACAACATAAATCTCTTTCCTAAAGATTATCATTAGGATTTTAAAAATTATCTTTGTTTTTATATTATACACAGAACACTAGATATTATATAAATCCTATAAATGGTGATTCTGGAGCATAAAAGATATTCAGTGAAGCTAACCTGTAATTCAGTGTTGCTTGAGGAAGAATAAACTTTAAGGGATCTTGGACTAAGGGAAAGGAAACTGGTGTTTGGTGGTGCAGGAGGGGAGAGAGTTTTCCCTTTTTTTTTTCTTCTATACAGTAAATCTTGACTTCTTCAACATGTTATCTTAGACTTCCCTTTCTTCTCATTTTCCTCATACTCTTAATTTCAATTACACTTCACGTACTACCACACTCCATACTACATCTTTCTTATACCTTCTAAATATTTCTTGATTTTATCATTTTCCCATTAACCTAGTTGAGATCATTACTACACCTTTCTTCAAACCTGGAACCTGCCTTTTGGCTGGTATCTTAACCTCCAACAACCCACCTGTAAAATAGTTACAGTGTGTTCCCTTGAAAATGAACTTATGGTTGTCTGGTTAAAATACTCTAATAATCTTTTCTACCATAGAATAAATTTTTATTCCTTATTATGGTTTAAAAATTTCTTCATGCTATGCTACATGCCAATATTTTCTCTATTTCTTGCTTTAGATATAAAGATTTTTTATTTTTATTTTTCATTTATTAACATATTATGTACCCCTCTATTCTTGTTCTTTAAAGTTTTGTTTCCTTTTCCCAGAACAATATCATACCCAATTTTCTTTAATTACTAATTTATATTTGTCCTCTGACTCTTGCCTCAGAAATGAGGACATCTCTTCCAGACGCCTATTCTGAGGTGCTCTCATTTTAGGGAAATGCTTCTATGATCTCCTTGAATTTGGGGGGAATGGTTTACTGATTTTTGCAAGTAAAAATTGTACACATTTATGTTGTATATTTTCATATATAAATGTGGTAGAGAATGAATCAGATTAAGGTATTAAACACATGCATTATCTCATATAGTTATCATTCCCATGTTCTGTGTTATATTTTGTATTTGCTTTAAAAAGTGCCAAGCCACATTGTAATTTCTCATTAATTGTGTGTATTTACTTTAGACTGTAAGCTCTAATCTGCTCAGAGATGATGGCTGTCATATTCATTGCTCAATATCAGTTCCTAAAACACAGCCCGATAGCTTTGTTTATGATAGTGTAAATGGTATAAAAGAGGGATTTAATGGGGAAAATAGTTCAAGTATCAAAGTACAAAATGGATTTACAAAAAAATAATAATAATAATTTTAAAAGGTGACTGCCACTCAGAGATAAATCCTTTGGAGAATAAATCTCCCTATTACTTTTGTATGAAAAATATCAGAATAGGATGGGGTATTATTTCAAGCAACTTTGTTCTATTTCTATTAAAATATTCTATCCATGATCAATGAACAAGACCTTGCTCTATACTCTAGTTCAAATATAGTTTCTTTTTTTTCCAGTCAAAACTTCAACTAGAAGTTGTATCACATAATAATTCAGAAAACATTTTTTCTGGTTATAATCAGAGCTTTATTGCAGAAGAGTCTGTAGCCTATCCAGAGCTCCTCCAAAGAAATGGATCTCTAATGATAAAATGTCAGCATTGTGACAAGTGGCTGAAGAAACTTTCCAATCACACAATGCAGCAATTGCCTGCTCAGGCATTGTTTAAATTTAGTCCTTCATTGGCTAAAAGTAAAAACAACATACTTCTCAGTGCACATCTGTAGAATTTCAATGTAATTGAACAGGGTATAATATCTTAATTCACATATCTAGCCTCAATCTTTAGAAATCTAACTTTTCATATTCATGAGATCATATGGGCTGAAAGGAACAGTATGACCTAAGAGATGATGGCAGAGTTGACCTCAGTTGAGTTGGTTCTTTGCCTGGCCTGGCAGTCAATAAGACATTGTTTTACACAGATTCTTTGATCATCCCAGGCAGTGAAAGACCTGATGTCAATCTAAGCTTCATCCCAGGCAGTGAAAGACCTGATGTCAATCTAAGCTTGCAGAATTCTTTGAATTAGTCATGGCATGAGCTGGCTTCTATTTCTAAATATTTTATTAGGCAGACCCTGATGAGATGTCAGGTCTGCAAATGTTCTAAGAGTCTATGCCACTTCACCTATGCTGTGTCATTGAATGGAATGGTAGAACTCCTGAACCATAATCAAATTTTTGTTGTTATTCCAAAATAGTGATCAAATGTTGTTTTAAAATGTTATTTATAATTTCAATTTTTTGTCAGTAGTGGAATTTATACCCAGGGGAAGGTTAAACAAAATAAGGGGAAAAAATTGTGTCAGGGCAGCAGGGGATCCCATGAAAATAGAACTGAGATCAGCAGAGTAGAGGAAAGAGACTGGGGGAAGGGGGAGGGAAGAGAATTGAGAAAAGGGAAGAATGATAAAGTGAAATTGACCCAATTATGCTATATACACATATTAATATACCATAGAGTATTTTAAAAGCACTATTTAAAAAAACTATCAATAAATGAAAGAAAGACCAGTAGAGGAGAGGAAGGGAAACAGGGGAGGGAAGAGAAGAGGGAAAGGGGAAGTACTTGGGAATAAAATGGAACAAATTATATTCCACACTTGTATGAATACATCAAATTTAACCCAAATATTATGTATAACTATAATGCACTAAAAAATTTAAAATAAAATGTTATTTTATGTCCTTAGCTAATCATTAAAAATAAAAGAAATCAATTATATAGACATAAACAGCAAACTTGAAACACACTAAAAGATTGGTACTCAACAACAAGAATAAGGAAATAGAAATCTGAATCATAGTAATGGTTCCTAAGCAAAAATATGATGTATTTTGAAAAATCAAACAAAACTAAGAAAAAACATGAAAATGAAGTATTTTTTCAAAGAATTTTCTAATATAAAATAAAAAGTTTGAAAAATAAAAAAATCAAAAGTTTAATGACTTTTCCTGGCAAAGGAAAGTCATCTCCATGGTGAATTGATTATTCCTTACATTCCCATTTTCAAAATAATACATTAACCTTTGTGGCACAATATTAAAAACATTTACATCAAAATGCAGCATGCCTAAGACACTATAGAAGAACAACTTCTTCATGTGAAATAAACAATTGAAATTTGGAACTAAAAAAATCAATTTTTAATGTGAATGCATGCTTAAAAATAAATAAAAACTAGAAAATTATCCAATAACATTTTTCCAAAAAATAACATTCCTGAAAGAAGCTATATGTCCTATACTAATTAAACTCAATACAAAGACATATTTTTTGCTTCATTTAGGAGATGATGGGTAAGCTCATGATAAAAATAAATTACAAATGTGGATGTTTTCACTACTAAAATATAATCTGCTGTGAAAAGAATTATAAATATATTTTTTCTTTATGGGTAAGATTTCTAGCTAGTAGCAAATGTTTATTAAGCATATCATATTTTAAAGAATTAAAATATGCACATTGTCTCTTTACATATTCTATTACATATTACATATTCTGCAACGAATGCAGTGACAAATTTTGTAGCATTCAAGGATAAAACATTTTCTTTAGCCAAACAGAAAAAGTGGAAAATCAAACATTTCATGAGTTAGTGTGAACAATTTCTCCTGTCTAAAATTACCTAATACTGACTATAATTCCCTTCTTTGCTGCACAGTCCACAACACACACACACACACACGTATACATATATACATGTACATACACATATTTATACATACATATGTATAAACATGCATAAAACACTGGATACATTATATATAGGCATTATATATATACACATTATATAGGGTGATAAATTACATATATGCCTAATGTATACACATTATATTGTATATAGACATTATATAAAATATAAATCTTATAAATCAATACGCCAAAATAAAGAAATTCTCATGGAAAAGATAATTCACACTATGACTTGGTTTGAATCTATGAAAATAATTTTCTTTCAATATCTATGAGAACAAAAGTGGGGATGCAAGTGACTTGTCTTTTGTTTCTTTTTTATAATGAGTGTTTTTTCTTGTTATGGTATTTATTTGGGGTTGCAAAACAGGAAAAGAGAGCTTTGATAACTGAGTTCTGTTTGGGCAAGAGCTTTCAAAAAAGGATTTCATTGTTATCTCCTTGCTGTGGGTCCAGTGTACAGGACTTAAGAATCTGATAAGTCTTATGGAATGGGAAGGATGATTGTGCCCAAAATGCATTTTGACTTCTTAGGATCTTTGACAAGCCAGTGTTTTCATCCAATAATGTAATAACCATATTTTCAGCACCTATTATGTGCCAGATATCAGAGATTCTTGGTTATTTATTTATTTTTCTTTTCTAAATTAGTGCATCTAGGCTTAATATTATAAAATATACCTTTTAATTTACCCTATATCAATTTTTTTTTCTTTAATGTGCTGAAAGTTCAAGAGATATGAGGCTTCTGAGATGTGCGAGATATGGATTTTCTCAGGAGTTGTAGTTTTTTTGTGTGTTCTGTTTCAACTTAATGAAAAACATAACAAAACAAACTCAAGACTCCTTGTGAAGACATATCACTTGGAGATCTTTAAATATCTATTCACTAATCTTTTTCTTTAGGAAATAAGGAACAGATGTCAGATGACTGGTTTTTTTTTTAATGGGAATATTGCTTATCATTTTGTAATAAAATAAACTTATTTGTTTTTAAGTATTCATCAGTGCAGTCTGGGTATATAAAAGGTTTTTATTTACAGCATTTTTAATTTTCTTCCTAATAATGAAATATTTTGGCTAATATTAAGTCTCAGTTTTTTAAGTGACTTTATTAGTAGGTGAATTTCAGGACTAAGTAGCACATTCAGATGGGAATAGAGAAAAGCAACTACAAATTATTCGATTTGCTGCTTGAGGGACAGCATCAATTAGCTACATCTGGAATACACATACTTGCAGAATTTACAGCAAGAAAGAATATTTTCTTAACACTGATGTTAAGATGGGCATAGGTGTCCTGTAAAAGATGTGCTAAAACCAAATCCTACTTATCTGGGTCTTCAGAAACTAAGAAGACCAATGTGAATACATGAGTTTCAATTATTTGACAGGCACATTTCAGTGTACAAACAGTCCTGACCAAGAAGTTTCCTTTCCTAAATAAAGTAGTCTGAGCTTTACTGGGCCTGACAATTGGTGCAACTCTTTCTTATTAGTATTTTTTTGTCACCTACTAAGAGGACGTAGTTTATCAAGCACCAAGTAATAAGGACATTCAATTCAACTGAATCATGTTGGTGGGTTTGAAAGCATTTTAATAAATGCTTTCCTGCTGACCTGGATCTGTATTTAATTTAAGAGCTAGTCTGAAGCTTTATCATTATGGTTATGAACATTGTTCTCTCTTGTTTTAGAATTCTGGCTATAGTCTTTAGGTGAAACTATAAATACTAAGTTTTTCCCATTCTACCAGATGGATATAACATCTCAAAAGAAGTAGGGAAGTTGACCTTCCCTCATCACTCCACTAAATCTACTTGTGCCAAAACTCTCTGAAGATGGGATAAAGACAGTGGGCAGTCTGTACTTCCCAATGATAAGTGTAGTAAATATTTTCCCATAGGTCAAGTGGAAACTGGACAAGGCAGACTTCTTTTAGCTAGCAAGAATATTGTAGTCTAAGAGTAAATCAAAGTCAAGAGACTTTTTATTTGGTTAAAGAAATGGGAAGGTGGCAAAGCATCTGAAAGACCTTTTAAAGTGTGCAGTTTTAAGCCCCAAAGAAAGCCAAACGTTTGTGTCCCTGTTATACAAAAGACAAGAACACTACAAAAAGGCTAGTTAATAGAAGACTTTGTCTTTTTTCCTTCATTCCTTCTTCCTAGACCAGTAAACAATGTGACCTAGATAGGGTAAATAAAGGGGATATAGGTGTAGGAGAGAAACCTATTGCTATTTCATTCCAGGACAGGTAACTTAGGCCACGGTTTATGCTTGAGCTGAAAACAGGGAAGAACATTAAACTTAATAAAATTTTTACATTTTAGGTAGAACCAAATAAAATTAACTATTATCAGAGGCCAAAAAACAATGGGATCAATTCAAGATGCCAGTAAGAAAAATTAAGCAACTGTCTGGTTGAGCTAAAATCATTTCACGTGTGTGCCCGATGAGACAATCCATCCCACTACTAACAGTCCATGACTTTAACATTTGATAAACTGATGGAGTTGGAGGAAAACAATGGATATTAGGAATAGATAGAATGTGGCCTAGGAAAAGATAGGAAATAGAGTATTGAAAGCAAGATGTATAGATGATGACAGACTTGAGAAATAGTATATTGAGAAACAGTGAGCAATATGGTAGTATGTAATTAGAAGGCTATGAAAAATATGTTGATGCTTTTGTCTCATTCAATTGCACATTTTATATCCTTCCACCAATATCAGTGGATGTAAACAGTCAACCTGAGAACTACTATTCTACCAAATGCAACAATTTGCCTACAGATTGATAAACTTACTTAACAACAAATTTAAATTTCTAAAGCACAATTTTAAGGTTTTTAAGAGGCATACTGTGAAAGTATCAATCTAGGAATGTATTATTTTTACCTAGAACAGGTTCTCGAATTTTTTTGTTGTTTAGAACTAGCAGGAAGGAAATACTCAGAGAAGCTAAAGTTTGATGTACGTTTTGGAACTTACTATTACAGATCTCTACAAAGTTGCCTGTAAAATTTCTGAATGTCTAGACTTGGTTAAAACAGCTTAAGGAAATAATGCTTTTCAAGAAGAATAGAGTTAGGAATTTGCAAAGGAAATTGAATGGAGATTATGAGAAAAGCAGAGGGAGAATAAGAGAATTTATATTAGGAGGAACAACTTACTGATGCTCACAGTCTCAGCAAACATGAAAAGACATGCTTTGTTGCTTTTTTCTTTTCAAATTAATTTGTTCTTTTTTTTTTAATAAAGGAAGGGGGTCCTAGGGTCTTCCTTGGTAAACAAAGACCAAATGAACATAAACTGTGTTGTTTTATGCCACTTTAGACTTAACTCTCACAGGGGGTACTGGTGTAATTGGAATTGATAAGAATGTAAGCTATAAATAATCACAGAGATATGCATATGTGTTCATATACATGGTTTTTAAATATTACATTATACACAAGGAATGATGATGATGATAATAATAATAATGGAATTTTGCTAATGTCACTTTAAATTTACTGAGAGAATAAAAAAATCATGTGCATGGGGCACTCTATAATTACCTTTATAGAAAAGGAATATTAATGTTAAAAATACTGGTGCCATGTTAGTGCAAATTCATTTGTTTTAGATCTTAGCAAGTCACTGAAGTTCCTCTGTGACCTCTGAGGGAAGTATACGTGAGATTGATGTTAGGGAATCACTTTATCAATGGAACTTGACATCAGATAGCCATCACCCTCAAGTAAAGCACTGATAGAATGGTCAATGAGCTGTATAGTAATATATCTAAGGCATTTCTGGATTTTTTCTGAATCCATCCATCTTTATAGGTAGAAAAATGAAATTGTTCTTCTCCTCTGACAGGAGCAAACTGACACCTTATTTTAACTTCAAAAAGAAAGTAATGGAAGTATAATTCAGTAAATATAGGAGGAATCTACAGGCTTAATCTTATCCAAGCCTTCTAAAGGCAAGTTCAGATGCCTTCCTCCTCTGGCCCAATGGTGAGGTGCTCTCTGACGAAACATGTATTCATAATATGAAAGTCTCAACTTTAGCAAATTAATAATTTACTGATATTGCAGATAATTAAAATATCAACAAAAATGTCTCCTGGTATAGAATAGTGAGACATAATCAGAGACTAGGGAAGAACTGAGTCAGGATTGAGACTAAATATTCAAGCAATATATCTAGTTTATATATAAATCAAAAATCCTAATCAGGGAGTGAAATCAAGTTATAGCAAAAAGCTATTAGTGGAGATCAGAAACAAAGGCAGGAATGTAACCACTGAACAATTTAGTTGGTTTCTGGAAATTGGTTCTATGTTTAGCCCAGGAAGCCACAAATGCATGCAGTCTTTTGATTCAAGTATAGGTCAGGTAAAGACAAGGAGTCAGTAGGAAAACCTACAGCTGGTTCATCTAGGCAGAGGTGTCTTGGTAATTAACCAAGTGAAGAAGTAGCCGAAAGAGAGAGAGACTGCTTAGACCAACCACAGATGAGTTGATGGTCATGAGTCAACTAGTTATTGCTAGTAATAATGTAAATAAATTATCCAAGTAGATACTCCCAGGGTAATGGTAGGTAAGGGTAATGATACCAGTCAGCATAACCATGTGACAACGAACTCAAGAGTGGAGGACACTTCGGTACCACTCAATATCTTCACTTAGGAATTTGAAATGTCAAGATGAAGAGATGACACAGTGTTTCTGACCTCCAGGACTTACATAATATATGAAAAGTACATTGATCACAGTCTCCTTTGTAGGTTATCCAAAAGTGGCCACAAGGGTTGGATATGAATAAAACAGTTTTTAGACATTCATCAAGTAGTCTCACATACAGTCTTGATAACTAGAGATAGTGTTTATGTGACATACACAGAGATCTCTGCTGGATTCCTTTACTATGATTTGGGCCCATTAATAGTTTGAGGTCAATGTTCAGGTTCTTTTGAAATAAAATGCTTAGGATTCTGTTGGTTTCAATAACTAATCTCATTGGGGCTGCTTTCTACTTGAAATTATATCTGAGAAAAAAAGTCTCCCTCTCTCCTGGGATTTCCTGGATGCCTGATTCTTTCTCATCCTTTCCAAATGCATGAATATTAATGTTTTGTTGTTGTTGTTATTGTTTTTGTTTTTTGTTTACAAATACTGCAGATAATACTGCAGGTGATTGAAATGGCACTGGAGAAGATGGAGTGCAAGGTAAAGTATACACATGATTTCCTGATCCCCTACTTACCCAGACTACGCTGAAAAAGTCCTTAGGTCTAGCTCTGTAAATATCTCACCGGTTTTGTCCTAAGGTTATTTCAAGGCTTTCCAATATTTTGTTCCCCAGATAAGATAGACAAGTCTATGGTTTTGTACAAAAGAACTCCTGCCAGGTTGTTTGGCTCTGATACGATTCATTTGGCTGGGATATGCACCTTGAACAGCAGGAGCAGGATGTAAGAAATAGCTGTTTTTCCTTCTGCTTTCCAAACATTCTGTACAGTACTTGAGCAGTAAGTAGGGAGTGCAAAAAGAAGATTCATGTGTGTTGCTATGAGCATAGGGAACAGATTAACCCTGGCAAAGTGGTATATTACATTCAATTCCTTGTAAGACAACATGGTCATTTGTTCTGGTATATACTTGAAAAAAACATTAAGCTGGCTAAAGCAGATATAAATTGATTTCAAATCTCATCTTTCCTATCTCTTCTCCCCTGAGTGGCTCAGCTCATTGTGCTGGAATTATTTGCCCAGTGGGAGGAGTGAGCAGGTCTAAGGTAGTAGGCCCTCACCTATAGGATTGTTGTACTGGTTTTAAGTCAGAGATAGCTGAAGATTAGGCTTGGAAAATGTTTACAGTTATGCAGGACTGCTTTGTGTTTTTTTGTATACCCACAGGGAATGCTTGCTTCATTTAATCATGGTTCACTATGGGGATAGAGGTATTATAGTAAGGACCATAGTTATGTGCTTTCTATGCCATCCAAAGTTTTTTGTGGTTTCCTAGAAAGTGCTCTCTCATTTCACTCCAGTAGGGAACTATGGCTGTGAAGGACAATCACTTTTTCCCCTGCTTGGTTTAATTGTTCAGGAATTGGAAATGAGTTTCATCTCTGGAATACAGAGATCACCCAGCTGTGATGAGCAGTGGATGGGCATAAAAATGTTAATGGTCCACAGTGGGAAAGAATCTGAGGCATAGGGAGCATTAGCATAGTGACTGCCTTAACCTTGTTTGTTAAAGGTCTAGAACAGGGTTCCAAAACCTGAATAATCATCAGAATGTAGAGGAACTTTTCCAACTACAGCTTCCAGGCTCAATCAAAATCTTCTACTTTAGAAATTCAGAGGACAAAAGGGAATATGTGTTGACTAAAGCTCCTATGCCCTACCATATGTGTGATTTTGATGATTAGATAGAATCTAGAAGACTTATTAAGAGTGAAGTTTGAAAGATAATTTAAATTAGAAAACAATATTAATGGATGAGAAATACAATTAATTGATCTTATAACAAAAACAGCAAAGGGCAGAGGGCTATACAATTGGCATTTTTCAGTGCAAATCAGAAAACATAACTTTCACAAGATAGAAATACTAAAGCAATTCTCCAATTATATTTGATACATTTAACAGAAATTTACTAATTAATATGTGTATTCTATGACTAAATAGCTTGATGAACTTAAAAATATCTTTATTATTCATTCCACATGTTCATTTATCTGAGACACTAGAATATATTGCAAAAACATGTTGTTCAATATTCACTAACCCATTTCTTTCTTTAAAAACATTAACAAATAGTTTAGTACATTTTTGTATAAATATTAAATAATAATCATTCAGTTGCTAGAATCTATGCTGTGGCTTGAAAAGAAAATAATTTTAAAAGAGTCTTGAGAGATAAAGTAAGATAGAGCAGTTAGGCAAAATATCTATTTCAAGAAAAATATTTTATAATATAGGAATAAATATTAAATTATAAACTATGAAGCATCATAAGTAAAAGATTTTTCCTGAAAAGTATATGCATAATAAAATTAAAACTCAAACTCAAAAAATTCATTCACAAAATGTAATCTATCAATTCATTCTACTGATTGTTTTGACAACTTATTAGTTTCTAGGTATTTTTTTTTTGTGTGTGTGTGTGTGTGTGTGTGTGGTGCTGGGAATCAAACCCAGGGCCTTGTGCGTGAGAGGCAAGCACTCTACAACCTGAGCTATATCCCCAGCCCTAGTTTTTAGGTATTAACGTCACATGTTTTTCATTTACATATTAATTCCCTCTTTTGCCATTTCAACATTAGATGAAGATACTCAGCCAGCAAATTATAATAAATTTAAAGACAAGATACCCTTAAACTGATATGTTCACACTCTTTCAAAAAGAGTTTAATGCTGTCTCAAAACAAACATAATTTGTCTAGAATATTTAAAAGTTAAATATAAATAAGATCAAAATATAATCCATGAATGCATATATATGTATATAGACACACACATACGTATGTGTGTGTGTTCATGTGTCCCCTGGTGTATGAACCAAAATGTTAATATGCATCTTGGCATAAAGGTTCATGCCTGTAATCCCAATGACTCAGAAAGCTGAGGCAGGAGAACCTCAAATTCAAGACCAGCCTCAGAAACTTAATGAAACCCTGTTGCAAAATAAAATTTAAACAAAATTTGGCTGGGATTGTATCTAAGGAATAAAGTGCTCCTGGGTTTTGATCTTCAGTATGAAAAATAAAGAAAAAAAGCAAATGTAGTATAATGAGGTTATATATAAAAAAGAGAAATAATTAACTAGTGCATCATAAAACATTTCAGAAATGTCAATGTAAGTGGCCAAGGAAACATGACTTATTGAGTAGCATAAGTTATATTTAAAAGTAATGATGGAAGTACTATTTACAAAATAAAAATTTCCATGATTCATAGTGATCAGAATAAGAATGAAACATGTTTTCTGTGAGCCTTTTTCTTGTGACGGTTATATATTCTTTCAGTCATTCTATTCATAAAATGCAGGGCAATCAAATTCAAAATAAAAGGAGCATGTTGGAGTACTATTAAAAATTAGAATCAAGGTAACCCACACAATTAATGGTAGGACAAGAAAGATACTTTCCTCAGATAATAAAGGAAGAGACAGCAAAAAGAGAATAAAAATTTCCAATTTACCAAGAAAGTAGAGTACAATTTCATGTGTATTTTTCTTACATTAAAAAGGCTTGGTTTATTAGGTTTATTACCTGTGTGTAAATTTTACACAAGTGGATTTCTTCCTCAAAATGTAATCACACTTCTGCAATCATTCAATTAAAATTATTATGAGAACAAGTGCATAGCCCACTACTCAGCTCAAAAATGAAGTCACCTTGAACACAGATGTTTGCCCTAACAGTCTGCTTGCGGTGCAATTTTTATAGGAAGATAATAGATTTATCACAGAGCATTCAACCTAGGAAAGGCAAGATTCAATATATCTATTATGTTTTCTTCTTCTATGGAAAGAAAGCACCAATTCAAAACATAGAAAATGCAATCCTTGAAGCTGTATCTGTTATTAATACAGCAATGTCTTTTTTTTAAAACCCACATTTAAAAATATTATTGCATGTATTGTTGATTATCTCCTGTGAAATATTTTTAAGTGATGATGTTCTACAGTAATAAGGATAAATTCTTAACTCCTGAACATTTTCAAAAATAATTTAGATGTAAAAATAATGGAATGTACAAAGCTATACTCAGAATTGGCTTCTTGGGCATGCATCCTGTGCATTCATGACTTAACATTTACTTAGGAGAGTCTATGATTGGTTTGATGCACTGTTGTTGCTGCCTTGCAATTCCTAACTTTTAAAAAACGTATCTAGCATTTTCTTTTGTACTAGACGCTGAAAAGTATGCAGCTAATCCCGATTACAATAATTTGGGAGAAATGGCCAACTGATAAAATGCTGAAATAAGAATGTAAACTAAATTGGATAATTTAGAGAAAAATACAAACGGAATTCACACCAGATGCACCAGGACACAGTGACATACTGAGTTCAAATGAATACCAAATGAATAACTTCCAAATATAAATATAATTGAAAGACAAGACTCCAGAAACTTGCCTCTTAGTTGTTTCTAGATAAAACCAAATGAATTCTGGACATGTTAGTTAAAGACAATACAAGTAGAAGTCCTTTTTGATTGTTTAGGTATGCGTAGGGGTGTGGTTCCAAATAAAATGTTTGTTCTGCAAATAATTGTGGGAGAAACTCACATAACTTACTGTTCCTATTTCAAATCATTTTGTTGAAGGAAAGTATTTGAAATGGGAGCTCTTTTGCTGTGAATCATTTGCTAACATGACTGATCATTTGAAATTAATCTTTACGATGAAATAGCTCCTATTTCAAATACTTCCAACTTTCACTTACTCAGTGGCACCAGTTCTCTATTTCACCCCCCTTTCCCCATTCCTCAACCTAATCAACCTAAATCCTATTCAACCTAAAGATCTATCTCCTCCTCTGGGATGGGATCCTTCATGGATAAGTTCTTTGTTTCAACTTCACTATTCTCTACCTCAAAATATCTTTTCATTATCAGTTTTCTCTTTCCCATTTGCAAAGTCAGCACTGCCATTTTTGCTACTGTATTCTGTCTCGTAAGACCTTCCATTTCATACTAGTAGAAGAAAATTTAGGCCCAAACTCCATCATGTCAGAGTAGGACCTGATGCCCTCAACAAGACTCCTATAGCACAAGAAGTAAAATCAAAAATCAATAAATGGGATTGTATCAAACTGAAAAGCTTCTTCACAGCAAAGGAAACAATTGAGAGCATGAAGAGAGAACCTACAAAAAAGGAGAAAACCTTTGTCACCTGCACCTCAGATACAGCATTAATCTCCAAGATATAAAAAAACTCAAAAAACTTAACACTGGGGCAGGGGATGTGGCTCAAGCGGTAGTGCGCTCGCCTGGCATGCGTGTGACCCGGGTTCAATCCTCAGCACCACATATCAACAAAGATGTTGTGTCCGCCGAGAACTAAAAAATAAATATTAAAAAAAAATTCTCTCTCTCTCTCTCTCTCTCTCTCTCTCTCTCTCTCTCTCTCTCTCTCTCAAAACAAAAATTTAAAAAAAACTTAACACTGGGAATCTAAGATGGTGGGTCAGAGGGAGGCAGCATTCTGTGTTGCTCCATGACCCAAATCTTACATAGTAGGAATACTGCATCTCTGAGAGTGATAGAGGACCCCTATACAGCTGCTCTGCTGCAGAAATCACCAGTGTTGTGCCCCTGTACAGGGCTCCAGGCCTCAGCATTCCAGCAGGACTCCTGGCTCCCGACACCAACTCCTGTAGTTCTAGCTAAAGCAGGGCTTGAGAGCACCTTACCAGAATCACCTATCAGCACCTCTGCAGAAGTTTCAGACATCGCACTGCTCCCACACAGGTCACTCAGTTGCTACCTACCCACAGCACAATGCCATTGCAGGGCTACCCCCACTGCACCGGACACCCCAGTGCTGAAAACAGACTGCCTCCAACTTGGCTCAACTTCCTCTCCATATTTGGTGGGGGTGGCTCCCAGATTGGATCTTCAGCTGGCCAGGCACCTAGTTTCCAACACCCCCCTCTCCCCAGAGGTGGTAACCCAGCACAGTAGCTTCCCAACACGAAATAGCTCTCAGTGGGATGGGTGCGCAGTGTGACCAGGGTGCCACCCACGGGAGCCCCTGTGTGAGAGGTCCCTCATTTGGGAATTACTAAGGGAGAGAAAGATGGGGTAAAAGTTTGGAGACTAACAGAGTCCAGGAACTAGGAAATCTTCAAGAAAGATAGGGAGATAGGACCGGGTGCTCAAGCCATACAAGCAGATCCAAAAAGAGACCCCTGAGGTGCAGTTCTTCTGCAGGGACTGGCAGGTGCCACTCCTCGCTTCCAGGCGCCCTGCACCAGGACCAGCCTTGCCACTCTGGTTACCTCCACCATCCAGAGGGCAAAAACACCAGCTTACAATAGACAACCCCACCTACTGGATGAAAAGGGAAGCAGGAAAGATAAGGATCTCTAAAACTAGCAACACAATTTCTTTTTTTTTTCTTTCAAGAAAAACTTGAAACAAAAACTCAAAAACCTTAACACTGGTTTCTTCCTTCAAGAATTTCTTTTTTTTTCTTTTTCCTTCTCCCCCTCAATCCTCCTGCCTTCACGTCCCAAACATATGTGAAATCAAGAACTTTGTATAAATTAGGATTTTGAGAAATGGGACACCTGAATAATATTGTATATGCCTTTTTTTCTTCTTTTATTTTTCTTTTCCCCTCCAATTTTTACTATTTTAACATTCTTTATTTTTCTAAATACATATGTGGGTTTGTTTTATGTACTCTGCTGTCTTCCTACTTACTTGTCTACCCAAATCTACTTCCTGTCCATTTTCTTGCTACTAACCCTCTTCATAAGATTTCTCTTTCATACTTCCTAAAATATATCAACTCTATATCCTCACATCCTACCTCCTCAGCATAACATCCTACACCTCACCCCCATTTCATTGCCCACCTTCAGAAACTGTAAACCCTTTTACAAACCTACTGATTATATTATAGATAATGATTGAATCCAACGTTTCTGTAGATTGTGACGAAACTGTAAATGCCTTAATAGCAACAAATTGTTCATAGGTGGTATATTGTTGATATTGGGATCTGTTAACATTGTTCTTCTCCACAAAGGAGAGGTTTTGGAACCCTACAGGAGCACTACAAACCCACAGGGTAAAAACAATAACACCCCAGACCCAGAGAGATAGAAGGGAAGACACATGAGCAACATGAAAGGACAAGGGAAGAAAGTGTCCCAAACAAATCAAGATACCACATTATAAGAATCAATGGCAACCACAGCGGAAGAAAATACAGAGAAGGATTTCAGGATATATATGATTAAAGTGTTCTGCAAACAGAAGGAAGATATAAGAGACCAAACAAAGGCAGTGAAAGATCATTTTGACAAAGAGCTACATAAACAAATACAGGAAACAAAAGATCACCTCAACAGGGAGATAGAGGTTCTTAAAAAAAAACAATAAAGCAAATAAAAGTTTAATTGAAAGCATCACCAACAGAATAGACCACTTGGAAGATAGGACATCAGACAATGAAGACGAAATACATAATTGTGAAAAGAAAGTAGACTACACAGTTAAAATGGTAAAAAAAAAAAAAACATGAGCAGAACATTCAAGAAATGTGAGATAGCTTAAGAAAAACAAATTTAAGAGATATTGGGATAGAGGAAGGCATAGAGGTCCAAACCAAAGGAGTGAACAATATCTTCAATGAAATAAAATCAGAAAACATTCCAAACATGAAGAATGAATTGAAAATCCAAATTCAAGAAGCCTACAGGATGCCAAATGTACAAAAATCACAACAGATCCACACCAAGGCACATGAAAATGAAAATGCTCAACATACAGAATAACGAGAGAATATTAAAAGCCACGAGAGAAAGGAATCAGATTATATACAGGGGGAAACCAATTAGGATAACAGCATATTTTTCAACGCAGACCCCGAAAGCTAGAAGATCCTGGAACAACATATATCAAGCTCTGAAAGAAAATGAGTGCCAACCAAGAATCTTGTATCCAGCAAAACTAAGCTTTAGATTTGATGATGAAAAAAAAAAAACTTCCATGATAAACAAAAGTTAAAAGAACTTACAGCTAGAAAACTGGCACTACAAAATATCCTTGGCAAAATATTCCATGAAGAGGAAACTAAAAACAATAACGAAAATCAGCAGAGGGAGGTAGTACACTAAAGGAAAAATTAATCAATGAAGAAAACAAGTCAAGATAAATAACAAAAATAAACAAATATGACTGGGAATATAAACCATGTCTCAATAATATCCCTGAATGTTAATGGCCTAAATTCACCAATCAAAAGGCATCAGTAGCAAATAAAAAAAAAAGGCCCCAAAACATACTGCCTCCAGGAGACTCATCAAAAGCAGTAGAAGGTAGGAAATAATAACTAAAAGTTAGTTCTTTGAAAAAATAAATAAAATTGACAGACCCTTAGCCATACTAACAAAGAGAAGGAGAGAGAGAATTCAAATTACCAGCATATGTGATGAAAAAGGTAATATCACAACAGACACGACAGAAATACAGAGGATAATTAGAAATTATCTTGAAAACTTGTACTCCAATAAAATAGAAGATATTTAAGGCATTAACAAATTTCTTAAGTCATATGATTTGCCCAAATTGAATCAGGATGATATTCACAATTTAAACAGACCAATATCAAGCAATGAAATAGAAGTCACCATCAGAAACCTACCAACCAAGAAAATTCCAGGATAGGATGGATACACAGCAGAGTTCTACAAGACCTTTAAACAAGAACTAATACAAATACTCTTCAACTTATTTCAGGAAATAGAAAAAGAGGCATTCTATGAGGCCAATATCACCTTGATTCCAAAACCAGGCAAAGACACATCAAAGAAAGAAAACTTCAGACCAATATCTCCAATGAACATAGATGCAAAAATTCTCAAGAAAATTCTGGCAAATCAAATACAAAAACGTATCAAAAAGATGGTGTACCACGATCAAGTAGGATTCATCCCCGGGATGCAAGGTTGGTTCAACATATGGAAATCAATAATTTTAAATGAATCAGTAATTCATCACATCAGTACACTCAAAGAATCATATGATCATCTCAATAGTTGCAGAAAAAGCATTTGACAAAATATAGCACCACTTCATGTTCAAAACACTAGAAAAGTTAGGAATAACAGGAACATATCTCAACATAGTAAAGGCTATCTATGCTAAGCCCCAGGACAACATCATTCTAAATGGAGAAAAATTGAAGAAAAATTGAAGGCATTCCCTCTAAAATTGGAACAACACAGGGATGCCCATTTTCACCACTTTTATTTAACATAGTTCTTATAACACTGATCAGAGCAATTAGAAAGATGAAAGAAATTAAAGGGATACTGATAGGAAAAAGATAACTCAAATTAGCACTATTTGCTGACGACATGATTCTATACCTAGAAGACCCTAAAGTTCCACCAGAAAACTTCTAGAACTAGTAAATGAATTCAGAAAAGTAGCAGGATATAAAATCAACACCCATAAATCAAAGGCATTTTTGTACATTAGTGACAATCCTCTGAAATGAAAATGAGAAAAATTACTCCATTTACAATAGCCTCAAAAAAAAAACTAAACTAAAATACTTGGGAATCAATGAAAAAGGTAAAAGACCTATACCACTAAAACTATAGAACCTAAATAAAGACATCAAATAGACCTTAGAAGATGAAAAGATCTACCTTGCTCTTGGATAGGCAGAGTTAATGTTATCAAAATGACCATACTACCAAAAACACTATACAGATTTAATGCAATTCTGATCAAAATCCCAATAGCATTCCTCATAGAAATAGAAAAAGCAATCATGAAATTCATCTGAAAAATATAAGAGACCCAGAATATCTGAAGCAATTCTTAGTAGGAAGAGTGAAGCAGGTAGCATCACTATACCAGACCTTCAACTATACTACAGAACAATAGTAATAAAAACAGCATGGTATTGGCACCAAAACAGACTGGTAGGCCACTAGTACAGAATAGAAGACACAGAGACTAACCCACAAAAGTACAATTATCTTATGTTAGACAAAGGGGCCAAAACATACATTGGAGAAAAGATAGTCTCTTCAACAAATGGTGCCAGGAAAACTGGAAATCCATATGCAACAAAATGAAATTAAACCCCTATCTCTCACCATCCATAAAACCCACTCAAAGTGGATCAAGCATCTAGGAATTAAACCAGAGACCTTGTGTCTAATAGAAGAAAAAGTAGGCCCTAATCTTCATCATGTGGGACTAGGCCCCAACTTCCTTAATAAGACTCCTATAGTGCAAAAATTAAAATCAAGAATACATAAATGGAATGGACTCAAACTAAAAAGTTTCTTCTCACCAAAAAAAAAAAAAAAAAACAATCTGTAAGGTGAATAGAGAGCCTATGTCTTGGGAGCAAATTTTTACCACTCACACATCAGATAGACCACTAATCTCTATGGTATAAAGAACTCAAAAAGTTAAACATAAAATAAAAAACCAAATAACCGGGGCTGGGGATGTGGCTCAAGCGGTAGCGCGCTCGCCTGGCATGCTTGCGGCCCGGGTTCAATCCTCAGCACCACATATAAACAAAGATGTTGTGTCCACCAAAAACTGAAAAAATAAATATTGAAATTCATTCTCTCTCTCCCCCCGCTTTAAAAAACATAAATATTTTAAAAAAACCAAATAACCCAATCAATAAATGGGCCTAGAACCTGAATAGACACTTCTAAGAGCATATACAATCAATCAATAAATATAAGAAAAAAAATGTTCATCATCTCTAGAAATTAGAGAAATGCAAATCAAAGCTACTCTAAGATTTTATCTCATTCCAGTCAGAATGACAACTAATATGAAGACAAACAACAGTAAGTGTTGGCAAGGATGTGGGGAAAAAGGTACACTCCAACATTGCTGGTGGGACTACAAATTGGTGCAGCCAATATGGAAAGCAGTATGGAGATTCCTTGGAAAACTAGGAATGGAACCACCATTTGACCCAGCTATCCCTCTCCTTGGTCTATACCCAAAGTACCTACAAACAGCATACTACAGGGACACAGCCACATCAATGTTTACAGCAGCACAATTCACAATAACTAAGCTGCAGAGCCAACCTAGATGCCCTTAAGTGAATAAATGGATAAAAAATGTGACATGTATACACAATGGAATTTTACTCAGCATTAAAAAAGAACAAAATCATGGCATTTGCAGGTAAATGGATGGTGTTGGAGAAGATAATGCTAAGGAAGTTAGCCAATCCCCCCAAAAAAATGTCAAATGATTTCTCTGATATAAGGAGGCTGACTCATAGTGGGGTAGGGAGGGGGAACATGGGATGAATAAATGAATTCTAAATAGGGAATAGGAGATGGAGGGAAAGAGAGGAGGCAGGGGATTAGCAAGGATGGTGGAATGTGATGGACATCATTATCCAAAGTACATGTATGAAGACACAAATTGGGTGTCAACCTACTTTATACACAAACACAGAAATGAAAAAATGTGGTATATACATGTATTAAGAATGGTAAAGAAAAAAAACAAGTACATGTATAAAGACATGAATTGGTATGAACATACTTTATACAAAGATATGAAAAATCGTGTTCTATATGTGTAATAAGAATTGTAGTACATTCCGCTGTCATGTATTTAAAAAAATAAAGTCAATTAAAAAGAAAAGAAAAAATAGAAAGGTAATAGTATGATACATAACAAAAAATAAATAATTTAACAAAGATTATAAATTGTATGCCCAGTTTTGCTGAATAATATCAGTTTGTGGATTAATTTTCTATGAACTAATTGAAGCAACAGAGATATTTTGGATAATATCTTCACTTCCTTGATTACATATATTTTATAAGTATTTCATATATTAAAATCATGATTTTTCTATTTATAAGAACATAAAAAATAAAAAAAAAATTATTGTCACTGTTATGTAAGGCATTACTGTATACAGCTTTTTCAAACTAAGTAAATAAAGGCTAATGTGTAAACTTAAAAAAAAAAGAATGACTCTGTGACTTTTGCCATTGAATTGATGAAGCTAGAGACTATCATGCTAAGTGAAATAAACTAATCTCAAGAAAACAACAAGGGTGGGAGAAGGGTAGAATAGAATTTTGGTGGATTTGACAAAGGGGAATGAAGGGAATGGGGATAGAAATAGAAAAGACAGTAGAAAGAATCAGACATAGTTTCCTATGTACCTATATGAATACATAACCACTGTTACTCCACATCATGCGCAACCAGAATGGGATCCTCATTAGAATGAGTTACTTCATGTATATATAACAAGACAAAATACACTCCTATTATGTATATCTCAAAAGAACAATTTAAAAAGGTCTTGAATTTACATATTATGAATGTTTCCCTTTTTGGATGTTCTTCAGATTGAAAGGATGCTTAAATTTTCATTGAAAACCAACACGTCTTCTCTGTCCTATTACTCAATTTAAGTTACTGGCCCTCTTCTCTCATTTTCTCATCACCCAACATTTATAAAATGCCTTTACTTTGCCGCTGCTTATTTCCTCTTTTAAGTCACCTTAATTTCTCAGTTTTCCTTCCAGTACTTTTGATAAACACAACCGTAACTGATTAAAGGAGTAAATGGAAGTTAACCATCAAAATCTGGCTAGCAGCAACTCTTGTTTTAAGTACTTCCCCAAATATGGAAAATTTAAGAAAAGGGAATGTAAAAATTTTTGAACATTTTTAATAAGCTAATGGGGGAGTTAAATATTATAACTTGACTGACACTTAGTTTGGTAACTCTGCACAATTTTAGACAAAATTCAGTAGCTTAGAACATTTTAAAATATTTTTATTAGTGCATTTTGTTACACATAATAGTGGAATTAAATTTGATAGTATCATACATTCATGAAATATAATTTGTTCCACTTCAGTCCCCAATACTTCCTTTTTCTCTCCTCTATGCCTTACCCCTGTTTTACTTACTTTATTCTACTGGTCTTCCTTCAATATTTTTGCTAAGAATATTTTACTATTAAATATAGTTGGTAGGACTGCAAATAAGTACAACCACTCTGTAAAGCAGTGTATAGATCCTGAAAAACCTAGGAATGAACCTACCATTGACCCAGTTATCCTACTCCTTGGTTTTATTCAAAAGAACTAAAATTAGCATAGTTTATATATGTCTGCATCCACATTGCCAATAATTTATTTTAGGACTTTTCCTTATATATTTTTATGACATGAGATTGGCATGGGATTTTCCTTCCTGTACTCTTTTATGCCAGAATTTGGTAAAAAAAAATCTAATCTTTTATTTTCCAGACTTCTATATTACCAATACATTGTATTCTCCAGAAGAATTTGAAGACTAGAATTATCTATTCCTAGAAAGTGTGTTCCAATTTGGTAAAATAATCTCAATCTGATATATTCCTTGTGGGAAGACTTTTGATTTGTGATTAATTTTCCATTTCTCCTCTGGCTTTCTATATTATCTTCCATGAATTTTGTTGTGATGTTTTCTAGAAAGTAAGTTTTTAAAATTTATTTGCATAGAACTTTTAGCATTTTCCTGTTTCCTTTTTATGTAAATTTTTATTTATATATGACAGCAGAATGCATTAAAATTCTTATTACATATATAGAGCACAGTTTTTCATATCTCTGGTTGTATACATAGTACATTCACATCAATTTGTGTCTTCTTACATGTATTTTGGATAGTAATGATCATCACATTCTACCATCATTAATTACCCCATGTCCCCTCCCTTCCCCACCCAACCCTTCTGGCCTATCTAGAGTTGTCTATTCCTCCCATTCTACCCCACCCAACCCCATTATGAATCAGCTTCCTTATATCAGAGAAAACATTCAGCATTTGTTTTTTTTTTTTTTTTTTGGAATTGGCTAACTTCAATTAGCATTATCTTCTCTAACTCCATCCATTTACCTGCAAATGCCATTTTATTCTCTTATTGCTGAGTAATATTCCATTATGTATATATGCTACATTTTTCTTTATCCATTCATCTATTGAAGGGCAGCTAGGTTGGTTCCACAGTTTAGCTATTGTTAAAATATATATTGTATCTGTAGTTACTATGACATTTGCATCCTTAACATTTTCTTTTTTTTTGTTTTCTCTTTTTTTCCACATGCCTTATCAGAAACTCGTCTGTTTTTTCAACTAATTAAAATATGAACACAGGCATTTTAATTTTATTGATTGCATATCTTTTATTTATCTTTTATCTTAATTTTTCTCTTTCATTTTCTCTGATTTTTTTAATCTTTTTCCATATCTATTGAGATGGGAAGTTAGCTCATTAGTTTTCAGCATTTATTTTTCTAAGTATTAAAATGAGTAAATAAGCTTTAATAGATATTTTTACTTTATCACTCAGTTCTGTTAATTTTAGCCATCCATTTTTATTTCATAGTTAGCTCGTGAATTATTGACTTTTTGTTTTGACTCTAAATTGCTACTGATATAAAAGACTATTTCTCTAAGAATGCCAAATGCATAAAATTTTTGGAGGTATATATGTACATGAGACCAATGTTATACAGTGTTTTCTGGATTCTTTCTGTGATCTTTATATTCAACTTATTAATTATCATCACTATCTTTAATAACTTTTGTTTGGTTAGTTGGAAGAAAGAGGTGTTGAAATTTCCTACACACTAACGAAGTTATACGTTTCTTATTTTGTTAATTTTTGCCTTATGCAATTTGAAGCTATTTTATCAGGTATATATGAGTTATAGAATCATTATTACTAATAATGGCAATGACTTTGGTATCTATTATATTGGTATAAATTAGGTGATCAAACTTTGCATTGATTAATTCTTTCTGAAAAATCTGTGTCCACTGAAGGTAGCTTCAATAATATTGTTTCTTTTATACATCTTTTAAAAAACATATTTTGAGTTTTTATATTTTATCCTAATCTTTAGACCTTTGCCTTAATATGAGGAATACAAGTAAATAGTATTGTAGCTACTCATGTATTTTTATACTATCTTTTTTGTTTGTTTATGTTCATCTCAAATTTTTCTGTTTTGCCTTCCTCCTTTCTTGCCTTATTGTCTATTGGTAAAGGTTTTTTTTTTCCTTAAATATTCTATCTCTTATTTTAATTGCTTGGAAGCTACACACTCCACTTGTAGTTATCCTTGAAAATTTAGAATGAAGCCTAAATTTTGTCAATATCTCTACTCTCCTTGAAAACAATAAAAGACTTCTTAATATTTCTTAATATTTCAAATCTAATAACTCCTTTCCAGATCATGTGATACTTTTATATAGTATTTGATTAAAAACTACCATGTTTTCCAGGTAAAATCTTTAAAAAATTGTATTTGATCATTATAATTATATATAATGTGATTCATTGTGATATTTGGTCACTTTCACTCCCAGTATCTCCTCTTTTTGCCCCCTCCTCCTTCCCCCTGAAGCCCATTGTCTACTGGTTTCTATTTTCATGAGATCTTTTTGCTTTTTTCCTTTTCTCTCTCTACCTTCTATATACAAGAGAAAACATACAACCCTTGACTTTGACTCTGGCTTGTATCACTTAATATGATGTTCTTTAGTTCCATCCATTTTCCTGAAAATGACATAATGTTGTTGTTCTTTATTGCCAAGTAAAGTTCCACTGCATATATTTCCTTATCCATTCATCTGCTGATGGACATCTATACTGGTTACATAGCTTGGCTATTACAATTGTGCTGCTATAAACATGGGTATGCATGCATCCCTATACTATGCTGACTTTTCTTTTTGGTTCTTTTGGACCAATATCAAGGAGTTTTTAAAATTTCTTTGACATACAAAAAACTATACATAATTAATATATACAACTTGCCGAGTTTGGGAATAAGTTTACACCCATGAAACTGTTATAGGGCTGGGGAAACTGAGGCATCACAAAAATGTGCCCTTCAAACCCAATTCTTGCAATGAAGTAAGAAAGATTTCAGACACCAGACATGTCGCTTAGATTAACAGGCATGAGTTGGTTAGAAGTGATAGGAAAGGGGAAAGGAAACAGTCTCAAGGGAAAGAGTAAGTCCTCTCAGAGAGGAAGAGGGGACAGTGTGTTTCTCCTTTACTCCAGTTTCACTGGGAATCCCAGAGAAACTTTCAGAGAGTCCTGCCCTTGTCCACCTCTTAACTTTGGACTGACAGCAAGATGATATCAGACTTTCAATTCCCCACTGTCAGGAAATCCCTAGGTCACCTTTGGCCCTTGCTGATCAGTTCTAATTGGATTCTTAACCATAAATTCTTACAGATTTTTATGGTTAGGGGGAATTAATCATTCTTATCTGAGTTTTGGGATTTGATCTATGAAAATGATCACAAACGTCTCCCCATACAGGGTATCTTGGGTTCCTCTTATTATTTGGGGCCTGCATTTCTCCTGCAGATATCAGGTAGTTTGGTGAGAAATGTGACATATCCTATCCATTTAGGTCAGGCAAGGCTGCAGGTGAATTGCTTCTTAGAAAAGAAAGTATGTGGGGGTCAGCACAATGGGCCCATTTTAGATAACCATTATCTTACCTTTGTGTTCCCACTACTTGCATCTGTCTGTCCCCTAATAAAATCATCATGGTAGGGTGGGGGTTGTGGCTCAGTGGGTAGAGCGCTTGCCTAGCATGTGTGAGGCACTGGGTTTGATTCTCAGCACCACATACAAATAAATAAAAAATAAAGGTCCATTGACAATTAAAAAATAATTTTAAAAAATCATGATGATAGACTATGCTATAAACCTATTCATCACCTTCATATGTTTCCTCCTGCCCTTGTATTAGCTATTATTTTGTAATGGAGCACTTAAGATCTACCCTCTTGGAAATCTTTTAAGTATATAATACAGTATTATTAACCATAGGCACTATGCTTTAAAGATCTCTAGGGATTACCTATGTTGTATAACTAAAACTTTGTACCCCTCCCCGCAGCATTTGGAAAACAATGTTTCACTTTATGCTTCTTAGTGTAACTATTTCAGACTCATCTTGTAAGTTGTGTCATGCAGTTTTTTTTCCTTCTATATCTGTCTTTTCTCATTATGTTCTCCATGTTGTTACAAATGATGGGGTTTTCTTCCTTTTTATGACTGAATAAAATATAATATTCCATTGTATGTATATAACATTTCCTTTTCTCATTCATCCCTCACTGGACTGATTGTCTCCTTATCTAGGTAATTGTAAATAATGCTTCAATGACCAAAAGAATTCAGATAATCTCTTTGAGATACCAATTTGATTTTCTTTGGTATGTGCCAAAATGTAGGACAGCAGGATCATATGATGGTTGTATTTTAGTTATTTGAGAAACCTCCATATTGCTTTACATAGTAGCTGCACCAGTGAATGTTTTCACAGTGGACAAGTGTTCCCTTTTTTCCACACCCTCATTAACATATGTTATCTTTTCTTTGACAAAATCCACCCTAACAGTGGTGAGAAAATATCTCACTTGGTTTTGATTTACATTTTCCTGATGACTAGTGACATGGAGCACCTTTTCTTATGTCTAATTTATTTGAATGTCTTCTTTGTTTAATTCAATTACCCACTTTTATGTTTTTAGAAAACAATTTAAATTACTTTTTGGTATTGTGTTTCAGGAATTTTCACTTTCTGTCTCTTCCTCAAATACACTTGACATAAGTAAGATGTTTATATTCCACTCCTATTCCATATATATTGCTTTTTTGTGAATATTTTCAACTACCTTAGTTTTTGAGAACATATTCTGTGTGTTACTTTTACATTTTCCCTTGTTCTCACTTTCTTATATTTTTAGTTGTAAATGGACACAATAACTTTATTTCTTTTTTTTTAATTTTTTATTGGTTGTTCACAACATTACAAAGCTCTTGACATATCATATTTCATACATTAGATTGAAGTGGGTTATGAACCCCCAATTTTACCCCAAATGCAGATTGCAGAATCACGTCGGTTACACATCCACAATTTTACATAATGCCCTATTAGTAATTGTTGTATTCTGCTACCTTTCCTATCCCCTACTATCCCCCCTCCAATTACATATAAGAGGTTGTAAGGGGAATGGGAAAATAAACAAGGAGAGAAATGAACTACAGTAGATGGGGCAGAGAGAATAACTTTATTTCTTTTTTGTTATGTGTACTGAGGATCGAACCCGATGCCTCACGCATGCTAGGCAAGTGCTCTACCACTTAGCCACAATCCCAGACCTCTTTTTGTCACTTTTAAAACCTATTTAGCATCCATTAAATATACTCATTTATTTTTTTTTAAATTTTAGAATATATTTTGACTTTTCAAATATTCTCCAAATTTTACAGTATTTTATTCCTTATTAAAATTTTCAAAACATTTCTTTTTTAAATTAGTTGCTCAAGACAATACAATGATCTTTACATATCATACATTTGATTCAAATGGGGTATGAATTCTCATTTTTCCACGTGTACAGATTGCAGGATCACATTGGTTATACAGCCATGTGTATACATACAGCAATACTAGTGTCTGTTGTATTCTGCTTTAAAATTTTACCTACAGGGCTGGGATTGTGGCTCAGTGTCAGAGCACTTGCCTCACACCTATGAAGCACTGTGTTCGATCCTTTGCATGACATAAAAATAAATAAATAAAATAAAGGTATTGTGTCCATCTACAACTAAAAAAATATTTTAAAAATTTAACTACATATTTTATACTCTATATCTATCAATTGTAATAACTGACATTAAAGAATGAGTTGTCTAAATTTATTCTAAATTGTATATACTGACTTCATGTGCTTCATGATGGCTTCTTGTGTGTGTGTATATGTGTGTGTGTGTGTGTGTGTGTGTGTGTGTGCGTGTTTTCTTTGTGAGCTCAAATTTCACTGAGTTTATTCTGTAAGGATACTAGAACATTTTTATTTATAAAGGATTTACATTCACTTCTGAGTAGTGCTAGGGTGTCAGGAACTTAGAGCCCCTTTACTTAATCTCTTATTTAGGTATTTACACAATCAAGAGATCCTTACAAGAAAAGACCCTCAGTCATAAGTCCTTTTCATTTAGTAAGAAGAGAGATGCATTTTTACCTTGGAACCTCCCGGAGACAAATAGAGTTCCCCTTGCTTATCATTTCACTGATACTATAACTCTACTCTATGTAGGATTTCTGTTCTGTTTTCCCATTTGCTTGAGCCTGAGGCTGAGATATCTTTGCTACCAAATAAATAACCTAAGTCACTCAAAATCTGGTTTCCTAATATTTGTTGTTGTTTTTTTTAACTCCAGGGCAATACAAGGGTCAGAACTCATAATTGTATTACCTGTAAAACATTATTTTTATCTATTTTTTTTTTTTGCTCTGACCTTAAAGGTTCACTTTTACTTCTTTGCAAGTGAGGATATATTTAAAAGTATGTATGTTGGGCATTGTCTAACGCCTTGGTGCTTTGCAGAGGGCATTTTAGGAGACATAAACTGTCTCGTTCCCAGGAATGGAAGTCAGCTTCATATCTACATCTGTAAAGTAAGCTAATCAATTTCATCTTACCAGACTAATTTGGGAATTAAGTTTGATATGGTTTACAAGTACTTAGCTAAAGACCAACTTATAAAACTGCTCAGCAGTCACTATTGTTTTTATTATAGATTAACACTTTCTAATAAACCAAAAATCTAATCTAATAAGCTGAAAATCACAAAGCATATTCTTTTATTAGACAAAGAGCTTTCTAATAAATTAGACCTCATGACTTATATAATGTTAATTATTTTCCTGGGTTACTATACAGTGTTTCTTCAATCAATATTTGTCTATTCTGTTCTAGCTATGCTAAGGGGAATGTGACACTGAGTGAATAATTCAAAGTTATAACAATCTGGAACAATTAATGGATTCCTCTAGTTACCTATCATTAAAGTTATTATTAATGGAGAATTAACCAATTTATATTTTATCTGTTCTCTTTTACTCTGCTATTTAATATCAAGTTAAACAATTTACAGACAACTGTGAAAGAGACAAAAGTCCACAGAAAGATGAAATAACTACTAAAACCAAGAGAACTGGTAAGAGCAATGGACTCTGTATAGTTTTAATATTTAAGACTCTAAAGTGTTTCATTTTAGTCACCTCTAATACATTAAAGTTCATACTGGTAGCTTTTTTTCAAAAATAAGAAAATTGGTACTCGGCCGGCGCGCGGCGCAGACCATGAGTGGCCCCTGCTCTGGGAGTAACCGCGGTGCGGTGCCGGCTGCGCAGCCCCTCTGAGCCCCAGCCCTAGAGCCGGGAGAAAGAACTGCTTGTCAAATGGGTGCTAATCTTAAGGACCTTATCATTTAAATCCTGTGCTGTGTTACTTGAAATACAATCCATGGGAGACCCAACATGGCGGCCGGGGAGGAAGCAGTATTTTCAGGATCTCCACAGTAACGCGATCAGAAAGACCCATTAATACACCTAGAATCTACCTACGGAGGAACCTCTAGCAAAATTCCGTGGAAAGGAGACCTGCCGGGAATCAGTAAGTTTATGAGAGGTGACAGTTTGTCCCAGATGAGTGAATCTTGGCCACGTGGTGCAGAGGTTCAGTCTCCCTGCCAGCCGCCGCCAAACGGCCACCAGCGCCTGCCCGGTTCTGCAAACGGCCCCCGGCGGCCGGCCCGGCGCGGCGATAAGGGTCCCCACCTGCACGGCAAACAGCCCCCCCGCCCACCCAGCTCAGGAGGCGACGTGAAGGGAATCTAACCAAGCCTTTATGAAATAGCGAACTGGGCTGCGTACGGGGGTTGCTGAACTGCTGAAACTGGTGCTCAGAGTAGCGGCTTTAATAGAGACTTTGCACAGCTTGTTAGAGCTCCTTTCACCATTAGTCTGTAGTGGACCACCCGGCCAAGCAGCAGAAAAAAAAACAAAAAGATTGAAAAAGAGACGCTTGGCTCCCAGAGGCTTTCCTGTTCAGAGCCGCGGGCGCTTTGCGCCCATATGCTTCCTCTTTCACTTTGCTCCCTGCAGAGAAGCTGCATGGGTAATCAGCAGTGGATCTTAAGTACCTGAGGCAAAGAAAGCTCAGTACACCCCGCCCTTTTTTTTTGTTTTTTTTTTTTTGAATATTGTATATACAGGGAGAGTTAGTGGACTGAAATTGTTGGCTGGGCTGGGGTTTTGGGCCGAAAATCCACTCCGCGGGAGCCGCCATTTGCTTTCGGCATGCTGCCTTGATGGCCCTGTCTACACTGTCCAGCAGCCACATCTAGAGACTGGAACTGGGCTGCGTGCCGAGCCCTGTCCTCTGAAGGCTGGACCACGGCCTCAAGCGCCTCGGTCGCCTGTTCCCTGCTGCACCTTGGGGCAGAGCCTGCTCTGGGGTCGTTGGGCACCCCCCTGCGAGGAGACCCGTGCTCTGGAGGAGGGGGTTGGAGAGCCGTGGCGGCAGTCGCTTGGGCCCTGGGAGCTAGGCACCAGGCCGAGGAGCAGCGGAGGCCGCGGCGGCGCTGCTAAGGTCGTGAACAAGCGTGGCGCCCAAGAGCACGGTTATCGCTCCCACCAGGGCTGACAAGAGAGGTCCCTTGCACCAGCTACCAGAGGAGTTGCTACCTGAGGGCAAACAAATTCGCTGGGGGTCCTCAGCCCCAAGCCCTACAAACGTAGGGTCCGAGGGAGGAAAACAGAAAGGGTGTGCCCAGGCATCCTTGAAAACAGGGCTCCCAGGAGCAGCAGACCCGGCATGTAGCCAGTAATGTGGTAAGCATCACAGGCGAGTGGGGCCTGGATTGAGGAACCACAAGAGAAGGACCTAGGCACTCAGGACTGGAGACTCGCACGGTATGGGAAGAAGAGCTGAGGCACAGTGATTGGTTCCCACCTATCAAGAGGAGAAATCTGGCCCAGTGGGCATAGCTCCACCTACTGGAAGAGAAGTTAATCGAGCTCTATGACTGCATTTATTATTATTATTTTTTTTAATGATTATTATTAGTATTTTTTTTATTATTTTCACTTTTTGTAGTTGACGTTGTTGTTGTTCTTTACCTTTCTTATCAATGGTTTCAATTTTTTTTAATTCTTTTTATTCTATTATTATTACTATTTTTTTTAAACTTTAATTTCCATTTTTTAATACCATTATAATTTTTTGTTTGTTTTAAATTTTTATTTTTTCGTTTTTTCTCTCTTTCTTCTCACTTTTTTCTTTTGTCTATTCATTTCTTTTCAACTTTCTTATTCCCCCTCTCTTGAACCCCACCTGCCTACACTCACTCTCTTTAGTGACTTCTTCCCTTCCCCTCTAATACCCCTCCTCCCAAGCATCAAATAAATTTATAAGAGTAAACAGTAACTCAGCAGTCAAACAGAACAAGAAGTATCATGAGCATAAAAAAGCAAGGAAGAAAATGAGTACAAACAATGCAGGACAGCCTAAATATTCAGGAGGACCTGGAGTCATCAGAAAAATGGCCATATAAAGAACTCAAGGAACACCTTAGACAGATGGAAAGGAACCTTAAAGATCACATTGAAAAGGAATTACAAAAACAGATAAAAGAAGAAGTTAAGCATCTTTATCAGGAGATAGAGATTATAAAAAAAAATCAAACAATAATTCTAGAAATGAAGGAAACGATAAACCAAATTAAAAACTCAATCGAGAGTATCACTAACAGAGTGGAGCAAGTAGAAGCCAGAACGTAAGATAATGAAGACAAAATATATCAACTTGAAAAGAGTCTAGCCAACTCAGATAGGCTGGTAAAAAATCACGAGAAAAACATCCAAGAGATTTTGGATAACTTAAAAAAACCAAACTTACGAGTCATCGGGATAGAGGAAGGCACAGAGATTCATGCCAAGGGAATGAATAACCTGCTGAATGAGATAATTACAGAAAACTTTCCAGAAATAAAAAAGGAAACAGATATACAAATTGTAGATGCATACAGGACACCGAGCACACAAAATCACAGTAGACCAACGCCAAGACACATTGTTATGAAGCTATCCAATATACAGAACAAGGAGAAAATATTAAAAGCTACAAGAGAAAAGAGACAGATTACATTTAGGGGTAAACCAATAAGGCTGACAACGGATTTTTCATCACAGACGCTGAAAGCGAGAAGATCCTGGAACAACGTATTTCAAACACTGAAAGACAACGGATGCCAACCAAGAATTCTGTATCCAGCAAAATTAAGCTTCAGATACGACAACGAAATAAAAATCTTTCATGATAAACAAAAGCTAAAAGAATTTGTAGCCAGAAAACCAGCATTGCAAAGCGTCTTGAGCAAAACTCTACACGAGGAAGAAATGGAAAACAATAACCAAAACCATCAGCGGGAAGTGCCTCGGTAAAGACAGAGGAAGGGGGGAAAGCTAACCATGGAGAAATAAACTAAATTAGGGGGGAAAAAAAAAGATAAATAATCAAACATGGCAGGAAGTACAAACCATATATCAATAGTAACTCTAAACGTTAATGGCTTAAACTCTCCAATAAAGCGACATAGGCTGGTAACATGGATTAAAAAAACAAATACAACAATATGTTGCATCCAGGAGACTCATCTGATTGGAAAAGACATACACAGACTCAAGGTAAAAGGTTGGGAAAAAATATACCAAGCACACGGTCCTCGTAAGCAAGCAGGCGTGGCCATTCTCATATCGAATAAAATCGACTTCAAGACTAAGCTAATCAAAAGGGATAAGGAAGGACATTATATACTGTTAAAAGGAACCATTCACCAACAAGACATAACAATTATCAATATTTATGCACCAAATAATGGCGCTGCGACGTTCATAAAACAAACTCTCCTCAAGTTCAAGAATCAAATAGACCACAACACAATAATCATGGGTGACTTCAACACACCTCTCTCACCATTGGACAGATCCTCCAAACAAAAGTTGAATAAAGAAACTATTGACCTCAATATCACTATCAATAACCTAGACTTAACTGACATATATAGAATATATCAACCATCATCAAGTGGATATACTTTTTTCTCAGCAGCACATGGAACCTTCTCAAAAATAGATCATATATTATGCCATAGGGCAACCCTCGGTAAATATAAAGGGGTTGAGATAATACCATGCACTTTATCAGATCATAATGGAATGAAACTGGAAATCAATGATAAAAGAAGGAAGGAAAAATCCTACATCACATGGACAATGAACAATACGTTACTGAATGATCAATGGGTTACAGAAGACATAAAGGAGGAAATCAAAAAATTCTTAGAGATAAATGAAAATACAGACACAACATATCGGAATCTATGGGACACAATGAAAGCAGTTTTAAGAGGGAAATTCATTGCCTGGAGGTCATTCCTCAAAAAAAGGAAAAACCAACAAATAAATGAGCTCACACTTCATCTCAAAGCCCTAGAAAAGGAAGAGCAAAACAATAGCAAATGTAGCAGAAGGCAAGAACTAATCAAAATCAGAGCAGAAATCAATGAAATTGAAACAAAAGAAACTATTGAAAAAATTAACAAAACAAAAAGTTGGTTCTTTGAAAAAATAAATAAGATCGACAGACCCCTAGCTATACTAACGAAGAGAAGAAGAGAGAGAACACAAATCACTAACATATGGGATGAAAAAGGCAATATTACAACAGACGCTTCAGAAATACAGAAAACAATTAGAAATTATTTTGAAAACCTATATTCCAATAAGATAGAAGAAAGTGAAGACATCGATAAATTCCTTAAGTCATATGATTTGCCCAGACTGAGTCAGGAGGAAACTCACAATTTAAACAGACCAATATCGATAGATGAAATAGAAGAAGCAATCAAAAAACTTCCAACCAAGAAAAGCCCAGGACTGGATGGGTATACAGCGGAGTTCTACAAAACCTTTAAAGAAGAATTAATACCAATACTTTTCAAGTTATTTCAGGAAATAGAAAAAGAGGAAGCTCTTCCAAATTCATTCTATGAGGCCAACATCACCCTGATTCCGAAACCAGACAAAGACACCTCAAAGAAAGAAAACCACAGACCAATATCTCTAATGAACCTAGATGCAAAAATCCTCAATAAAATTCTGGCAAATCGGATACAAAGACATATCAAAAAAATTGTGCACCATGATCAAGTAGGATTCATCCCTGGGATGCAAGGATGGTTCAATATACGGAAATCAATAAATGTTATCCACCACATCAATAGGCTTAAAGATAAGAACCATATGATCATCTCGATAGACGCAGAAAAAGCATTTGACAAAGTACAGCATCCCTTTATGTTCAAAACATTAGAAAAAATAGGGATAACAGGAACTTACCTCGACATTGTAAAAGCTATCTATGCTAAGCCTCAGGCTAGCATCATTCTGAATGGAGAAAAATTGAAGGCATTCCCTCTAAAATCTGGAACAAGACAGGGATGCCCCCTATCACCACTTCTATTCAATATAGTTCTCGAAACACTGGCCAGAGCAATTAGACAGACGAAAGAAATTAAAGGCATAAAAATAGGAAAAGAAGAACTTAAATTATCACTATTTGCGGATGACATGATTCTATACCTAGAAGACCCAAAACGGTCTACAAAAAAACTACTAGGACTAATAAATGAATTCAGCAAAGTGGCAGGATATAAAATCAACACACATAAATCAAAGGCATTTCTGTATATCAGTGACAAAACTTCTGAAACGGAAATGAGGAAAAACACTCCATTCACAATAACCTCAAAAAAAATAAAATACTTGGGAATCAACCTAACAAAAGAGGTGAAAGACCTATACGTTGAAAACTACAGATCCCTAAAGAAAGAAATTGAAGAGGAGCTTAGAAGATGGAAAAATATACCCTGTTCATGGATAGGCAGAACTAACATCATCAAAATGGCGATATTACCAAAAGTTCTCTATAGGTTCAATGCAATGCCAATCAAAATCCCAATGGCATTTCTTGTAGAAATAGATAAAGCAATCATGAAATTCATATGGAAAAATAAAAGACCCAGAATAGCAAAAACAATTCTAAGCAGGAAGTGTGAATCAGGTGGTATAGCGATACCAGATTTCAAACTATATTACAGAGCAATAGTAATAAAAACAGCATGGTACTGGTACCAGAACAGGCGGGTGGACCAATGGTACAGAATAGAGGACACAGAGACTAAACCACAAAGCTACAACTATCTTATATTTGATAAAGGAGCTAAAAACATGCAATGGAGAAAGGATAGCATCTTCAACAAATGGTGTTGGGAAAACTGGAAATCCATATGCAACAAAATGAAACTGAATCCCCTCCTCTCGCCATGCACAAAGGTCAACTCAAAGTGGATAAAGGAGCTAGATATCAAATCAGAGACTCTCCGTCTGATAGAAGAAAAAGTTGGCTCCGATCTACAGATTGTGGGGACGGGCTCCAAATTCCTTAATAGGACACCCATAGCACAAGAGTTAGTAACAAGAATCAACAAATGGGACTTTCTTAAACTGAAAAGTTTTTTCTCAACAAGAGAAACAATAAGAGAGTTAAATAGGGAGCCTACATCCTGGGAACAAATTTTTACTCCTCACACTTCAGATAGAGCCCTAATATCCAGAGTATACAAAGAACTCAAAAAATTAGACAATAAGAAAACAAATAACCCAATTAACAAATGGGCCAAGGACCTGAACAGACACTTCTCAGAGGAGGACATACAATCAATCAACAAGTACATGAAAAAATGCTCACCATCTCTAGCAGTCAAGGAAATGCAAATCAAAACCACCCTAAGATACCACCTCACCCCAGTAAGATTGGCAGCCATGATGAAGTCATATAACAACAAGTGTTGGCGAGGATGTGGGGAAAAGGGTACTCTTGTACACTGCTGGTGGGACTGCAAACGGGTGCGGCCAATTTGGAAAGCAGTATGGAGATTCCTGGGAAAGCTGGGAATGGAACCACCATTTGACCCAGCTATTGCCCTACTCGGACTATTTCCTGAAGACCTTAAAAGAGCACACTACAGGGATACTGCCACATCGATGTTCATAGCAGCACAATACACAATTGCTAGACTGTGGAATCAACCCAGATGCCCTTCAATAGATGAATGGATAAAAAAAAATGTGGCATTTATACACCATGGAGTATTACGCAGCACTAAAAAATGACAAAATCACGGAATTTGCAGGGAAATGGATGGCACTAGAGCAGATTATGCTTAGTGAAGCTAGCCAATCCCTAAAAAACAAATACCAAATGTCTTCCTTGATATAATGAGAGCAACTAAGAACAGAACAGGGAGGATGAGCAGGAAGAAAAGATTAGCATTAAACAGAGACATGAGGCGGGAGGGAAAGGGAGAAAAAAAAGGGAAATCACATGGAAATGGAGGGAGACCCTCATTGTTATACAAAATTACATTTAAGAGTTTACGAGGGGAATGGGATAACAAACATGGAGGGAAATGAATTACAGTAGATGGGGTAGAGAGAGAAGATGGGAGGGGAGGGGAGGGGGGATAGTAGAGGATAGGAAAAGTAGCAGAATACAACAGTCACTATTATGGCAGTATGTAAAAATGTGATGTGTAACCGATGTGATTCTGCAATCTGTATTTGGGAAAAAATGGGAGTTCATAACCCAACTGATTCTAATTTATGAAATATGATTTGTCATGAGCTTTGTAAAGTTGTGAACATCCAATAAAAAAAAATAAAAAAAAATAAGAAAATTGGGCTGGGGATGTGGCTCAAGCTGTAACGCGCTCACCTGGCATGGTGGGGCGCTGGGTTTGATCCTCAGCACCACATAAAATAAAACAAAAATGTTGTGTCCACTGAAAACTGAAAAATAAATATTAAAAAAATTCTCTCTCTCCTCTTGCTCTCTTTAAAAAATAAGAAAATTGTTTGGCTGCAATATAGTTATTCCTCAGCTGCTGCAGAAAATTGGTTACAGGATCACCCCAAATCTGTAGATGCTCAAGTGCCTTATATAAAATGGTACAGTATTTGTATATAACATACATCATTTCTTATACTTCAAATCATCTCAAAATTACTAATAATATCTAATATAATATAAATTTTATGAAAATAGGTGGCATAATGTATCATTGGGGAATAATATCAAGAAGAAAAATGATCTGTATACATTTACTTGGAATATAGTTTTACCTGGAATATTTTTGTTTAGCAGGTGGTTGAATCAGCAGACACAAAATCTGCAGATAACAAATATCTACTGTATTTGTTTCTCAATAGGCAGCTTTTTTTAAAATACAAAGGATCCCAGAGATTTGAAGTAGTATCCTGAAATGATTATGTGGCTAGACTCCAATTACCAAGATAACTGGATCTAAATGCTTGCAAGCCTTTTCCTAACCTTATTACTATTAATACCCTTTTCATTTGTATAGACTAGGGGGTGTAAAAGATTCCATACCCTGTTAAGTGATATAAATCAGTTCCAAAAAATCAAAGTTTGAATGTTTTCTCTGATATGCAGAAGCTAATCCAAATAAGGGGAGGGGTTTTTAAAAAAGAATAGAAGATCAGGGAACACAAAGGAGGATAAAAGGAAGGGAGGGGTTTGGATAGGAAAAGGCAATGGAATAAATCTGACCTAAATTTCATATGTACCTATATGAAAATATCAGGAAATCTCACCATCATGTACAACCACAAAACACTAATTAAAAAAAAAAAAACTATGAGTAACAAACAGGAAGATCAATAGAGTAGAGGGAAGGGAACAGAATAGAAAGAAGCCAGGAAAAGGGGAAGTACTGGAGACTGAATAAGAACAAATTATATTCCATGGTTTTACAATTATGCCATAGTATAGTTTATTGTCATGTATAATAAAAAATTTATAAAAACTAAAACTACTTGTAGAAAAAATATTCCATATCATAGGGATACTGTGAAAACTAAACAAGAAAATGAGAACACATGTGTCTGAACAGTACCTGGGTCTTTGTAACCATTAGAGTATAATTACTATTATTATAGATTTTGTTATATTACTAAAAGATCTTCTGTGATTTGGTTACTCTGGTGGAGAATAAAGCTATTATAGTAGTCATAAAAATTATATGAATTGGTATGACTTTTGGAGCTGCTTCCTGGTTTGCTAACCATCCTTCAAATCATTGCTCTGAGTAGAAAATATAGTGCCAGATGATTATGAAGAGTGAAAGATGCCTTTTAGAGTGACAGAAATAATTTATTACTTATCTGAATGCAAACTCACACTCTGAAATTAGGAATGGAATCTAGCCTGTCCCTTTTAAATATTCATAGGCAATAAAAATTCTGGCTGTTTGATTGATTTAACAGGCAACTGAATATTACCTTAACTCTGCATAATTGTAGCTATAAGAAACATGGGTAGGCAATAAAAAAACAAACCACAAACCTCTGACATAGGCATTTAATTGAGAAGAAAATGGGTTAAGGCTCATCTTCAAATGAAAAAGCACTTACTTTATTAATGGGAAAACTGTTTTTCTTCAGATAAAAAAAATCACATAAATAATGGCTTAGAACAAATTCAGAATTTTAAAAATATTTTTATTAGTTGTTAATGTACCTTTATTTATTTATTTATATCTGGTGCTAAGAATTGAACCCAGTGCCTCACACATGCTAGGCAAGTGCTCTACCACTGAGCCACAACCCCAACCCCCAGAATTCTTGACTATAATTTATTAATGTATAATGTGGATTTTGGGGAAACTTTTTTATTTAAAAACTCTGTTTAGTGTAATCATTCTGTTTTTCTAGTCTTTCAGAATATGTATCTCAAAGTTTCAACTCTATTGCATCAAAACACCCGTCATTATCTCTAGATAATCAGTGGGAATATCCAAAGGATGGATTTAGGTGATGAATTATTATGTGTTTCTCTATTACATAAGTAGTCTATAATTGATTAAAGTGCCTTACACCTTATACATAAGAAAGTACTCTTTGTACCCATCATCTTAACTCTGACTCAATATCATATCTTGCAAAATTCTAGCCCTACAGAATTTGAAAAGGATATGATCTTTAAGGTGATATGGTTTTAATCACAGACCTAAAGCATCAAAAGTTATTTTTATCCATACAACTAAATATTTTATTTCATAAAAAGGAGAATAAAGTACTGATTTATGCTACAACATGATGAATCATGAAAACCTTGTGCTAAGGGAAAGAAGGGAAGTCACAAAAGACTACATATTGTATTGTTCCATTTACATGTAATGTTCAGAACAGGCAAATCCATGGGCAGAAAATAGATTATTGGTTGCCATAGGAGTGGAGCGGGGGTTGAGAGAAAATGAGGACTGAGGGCTAATAGGTATTGTACTAGACTGAATAGCATCCACCATAAATTTCATGTCCACCTGGAACTTCAGAATGTGACTTTAGAATAAGGTCTTTGCAGATGTAGTTCTGTCTAAAAGGCTGCAAGTCCCTATAGCAAATCGCAACAGACCTAGCAGCCAGTCCTATTTGACTAACATCTAATATTTACCTCTCAACTTCCTCTCACCTTCAATGATAGACTGAAAATAGAAGCTCTCCATGTTGGGGTCACTCAAGGTTGGCATTTTAAATAACTTTAAATATTTCTTAATAATAGCTTTATTGAGCTATAATTCATATACCATAAAATTCACCAACTTAAAGTATATAATTTAGTAATTTTTAGAATATCCACTGAGTTATGCAACCATCCACCCTAGAACATTCTCATCACCCCTAAAAAGAAACTTCATGTTAGTTTTCAAGAATTTTCTTAACACAGTACCACAAGGGCGTGGCTTAACATAGCAGAAACCATTCTGTCAGTCCTGAAATCTAGAAATCCAAGATCTAGGTGTCAAAACTGAATGGACTTACATTCCCTCTAAACCTAGGGAAGGATCCTTCCCTACTTCTTCCTTGGCACTGTTGGCTCCCAACAGTCCTTGGCAGTCCTTGGCTTGTAGCTGCATCACTCCAGTTTCTGCCACTGTCTTCACATGCCCTCTTCCCTTTGTGTGCCTCTGTCTTTACCTGGCCCTCTAAGAATTCCAGTCATGTGATTTAGAGCCCATCCTAATCCACTCTAATTCTCAAAAGTTGTTTTTATTGCCAAATAACTCTCAGATTAGTATTGATCAAATATCTATATAAGCATAGCCAAGACAGTTTCAATTCTATTCATTCAGGTTTTATTTACTGCTGTTATTGCATTCTGCTTAAGTGATCATTGAAGTAGAGCTAGAGAACTCCTTCCAATTTTAAGATTTAGGAGAATGATAAATTCTTTTTTCACTATCTGATTCATTTCTTTTTGCTTTCCTTTTCTTTTTATCACTCAAAAACAATTCATTTTTTTTTTATTTTTTGGGGGGATACCAGATATTGAACCCAGTGTCAATTTAACACTAAGCTATATCTCCAGCTCTTTTTATTTTTATTTTTTTTATTTTGAGACAGAGTCTCACTAAGTTGCTGAGACTGGCCTTGAACTTCTGATCCTCCACTCTCAGGGTCCTGAGCAACTAGTATTACAGGCAGGTACCATGAATCCCAGCAAAAGCTTAATAGTTTAAAAAAAGAAAAACACTAACTTTCTGAGTCTGTGCTTATGCCTTCAACATTTTCACAATAACTTCCTGCCTCCTTAAGAAATAAATTATGCTTGATCCTGTTCTGAAAAAATTTAGTTAATGGAAATATGTTCAATTTAATTATATTTCATATTAGAATTTATATAATTGTTTGCCTATTCTTGCTCTTAATGGTATATATACATGGTTTTGTATATGCCCACATTTCTAGAGAATAGGTACTCTAGAATATGACCTAGTCAAAATAAAAGTTCTAATCATTTATTGACTATTAACTATGTTCCTAGAATAATACTAAGCACTTTGAATGTAGTATTTTATATTTTTCTCACAAGAATCCTAAGTAACAGGATATATTATTACAGATGAGGATATAGAAACCTTGAAAATACTACCCAAGGACACATAGCAAATAAATTACAGGGGGGATGTGTCAGTTATAAATGAATTATCTTTCAATATTGTCCTGTTTTTAAAAATATTTTTTAGTTGTTGATAGACTTTTATTTTATTTATTTATATGCATTGCTAAGCAGCATACCTAGTGCCTCACATATGCCAGGCAAGTGCACTACTGCTGAGCCATAGCCCCAGGCCAATACTGTCCTGTTTTTGATACTGAAATATTTCTCCCTTAGCCAGTTGGCATGTTGTTAAGCTTTCTCAGTAGAAAACATTGGAGTGACAATGGAGGAGGTTAACTTTCTTATGTTCCAGTGTGCTTTTACATTTCATACCTGTGACTCTGGTTAGCCTGTGGAAAAGGTAGAATTTGGCATGTTGTATGGGTGCTCCAGTGGTGAATTCAACATGGGTAGCAAATCCATAGGGAGCTTCCTGGAGTCCCATCTGGTCTCCCAAGTTCAGAAGCAACCACTACAGGTAGTTTCCTAAGAAGTTTAATGTGTAAAACAACCAGCTTCTCAAAAAAACAAAACAAAACAAAACAAAAAACAGTAAGTAAGAAGACTGAGGTTGTAGCTTAGTGGTAGAATGCTTGCCTAGCATGTGTGAGGCACTGGGTTCAATGTTCAGCATCACATAAAAATAAACAAATAAAATAAAGGTATTGTGTCTGATTTAAAAAAATAAAAATAAAAAACAATAACATCCATTACAAGCTACTTTCCTATAAATTTTGTCAGCATCCAAACCCAACAGTCCGTTCATAGTAACTTGAGCACCCTAACTACAAATTAGCTCTTGGCAACAAACTCTATTGCCATCTTATGGATCCCAGAAATAGGCTTAACAAAGAGGTTTGAATATAGTTTTGGGTAGAGATCCTCCCTTTACCACTCAGTTCCTTCCTTTGATACTATCCCTTATTCCCAGGGCATTGTGTGTGTGTGTGTGTGTGTGTGTGTGTGCGCGTGCGCGCGCGTACATGCTTATGCACCCACACCAGGACATTCTTTAGAGTTCTCTTTCATTGTTCTTAAGAATTATGAAAAAAGCTGTTACACACACACACACACACGCACGCACGCACGCACGCACAATAATTAATTCCCAGTAAACAGCTAATACTTCTTTAGGAAATCTTTCCTTTTTAATTGATGATGTAATTTTGGTGCCCTTTCTGCACCCTGACTAATTCCAGGGATTATTCCTATCTAAGTTTTTCTTATTCAAAATTTCATGCTTTAGCAATGCAGTACAGTATTATGGTAGAGCAGCTATTCTATCAAAGTGTCCTTAGTTGAATTATCACAAGTTGAGTATGCCTTACCCAAAATGCTTGAGAGAAGAAATATTTTAAATTTTAGATTTCTTTGGATTTTAGATATTTGCACCTAATGAGATATTGTGGGGATTGCTCCATACACAAAATTATTAATTTCATATACACTCTACACACATAACTTGAAAGTAATTTTATACATTTATAGTGTGCCTGCATCTCATCATATAAAATCAGGTTCAATTTTTTCAAAAAGGATCAGCAAAAAAATAAGCCAATTACTATGTATAACCATAAAGCTCTAATAAAAAATTGTGAATTTGGAACATTTTGGATTTCAGATTATAGATGCTTAGCATGGACTTATGTTGGTTTCATATCAAAGACCTTTGAAATACAAGGCCATAAGTAGTTTATGTTTATAAATGGTTATAAAATTATTTTATGAATAAGGCTTATGCCAAGATCTGATTAGGGAATGGGGTATTCCTAAAGTTGGACCTTAGCCAAAGCCAGTTTCACAATGGGATTTCTGATTTTTTTTAACTTGAACTATAACTTCTTAGCTGAAAATAATATACAAATGTAAATAAAAGAATATTATAACTCTAGAGCAAAATCCAAATTTAAATTACCATCAATTTAGTTACCACCTAGGAATATCTACTTTAACTCACATTCAGTAACAGAATAACAAGGAACAAACAATGAATTGTTTCAAATTTATCCTTTCCAATGTCCAATCCCTTATGTTCATATGGATAAACTACTTACTGGAATACAGTGGCAGGATTCAAACCTGGAGGCTGTTCCTACCACACCTATACAGATCTATTTTACTGTCAGCTAATTCTCTTCAGGATATTAGAGAGAAGAGGTCCTATTCAGGACTTTTCTTCTAGTTTAAAACATGTAAAACTTCTCCATTTAAATATCAAAAGGGTTCCTGAAGGTCTCCCTAGTGACCACTGCACTTAGTCTCTATTTTCCCCTTCACACCCTATATGTATAGTATTGAATATGTCCTGCACACAATAGGAAATCAATGAATTTTGGCTTAAACAATCAATCTATAAATTATGCTGGATAATTTTTTCTTATGTATTAGCCAAAGTGTTGATCAGTATCTCACATATAGTAGATGCTCTCGGTAAATGGATATGAAACTAAACATCATGATGAAACAGGTTATTTTTAAAAATCCATTTTTTATTTATGAAAGAGTATGAAAACAGTATTTGATTAGGAGAAATATGTTAAGTTTGATTTGAAAAGTTATGCATATGTATGTGAATTCAGAAATATGAAACTTTATTTTATATATAAAAAGTTGTTGTGTTATTTGGGAGGAATAAACAATATCCAGATGTAAAGGTAAAATTTCTAAGCTGATTCTAAGCCGCAAAGCCTGAGTTAAAGTGTAAAAGACCGGGCATTGTAAAGTTTCTAAACTACAAGGCCTGAGTTAAAAAGTGAAAGACTAGGTATTGTTAAAATTCCTCTGCTACCCCCAGAACCTGTAATCCCTGTAGCTGTTAGGACAATACTGGAACTGCCCAGTAAATATCCCCACTGTTTCCACTGGTTGTCTAATAACCTGGGATTCTGTGTAGTATGTCACCTAGTCCTTGAGGCCCTAAAACCAATCAGTTTGAATGTGTACCCCGCTTAGAAGTGACCAATCACCCCCGTCCAGCCTGTTCCCGCCAATAAATGTACTAATCATGTTTCAGAGTTGTTGTTCAATTTTCCCGCGCCTCATGATGATTTGTTCTGATGTATGCAAAGCCCCCCCCCCCCGCCCTCTCCAAAAAGTGTACTTAAGCTCTGCTTGACCTCTGCTCTGGGCTCTGGGCTGCTCTATCTTCCTGAGTGAGCCTGGAACCTCAGCATGCTGAATCAATAAATCCCCTTTGCCAATTGCATGAAGCCAGTCTCTTGTGTGGTCTCTTCCTCCAACGCTTCGCTGGACCCTTACACAGGGTCCTAATGGAATCATATGTATTATTAAGAGATTATATGTGAGTATAACAAATGTGTATGGGGTTTTGTGTAAAAGAGACAGAGGAGCATATAAAGACTAACAATCCATATTGGTATTCTTGAGTAAGGAAATCAAGTCTGATTCACATAAGATCTGATTTGAATACTGAGACAGGGGCAAAGGACAGGTAGCTCATTATCAAAGAAAGGAAATAGTTTGCTAACAGCTAACCTCAGGATTTTATTTCCCACCTGCAATGCTAACACACCTCCAAAGATCTGGGAGATTCATACTTCCCAATGTAAGGAGCTGCAAATGAACATGCTCTGGATTGCTATTTTCCTACCTTCACATAGGCAGGACAAAGAGAAGTGGTGGAGTGGAGAGAAAATCTAAGATCTATAAAAAGGCAAGATACACCCACTCCTGTGGATTCCAGCTCTGGGGCTCCTTCTCTCCAAAGAAGTCTATCTCTGTCTCTATCTTTAATGAAACTTGCTTCTACTCTTGCCTAGGTGTTTCTTGGGTGTTTAATCTTCAACACAGGGTGAATGAGGACCGGATCCTGATTTCCAAGACTGGTATCAATACTGGATTATTCATTACTTTGTAGACTTTAGTATGGTACTGTTCTTGGTATATCTCAGTTTCCTGTTTAAAAAATCCTACAAAAATGAAGATAAATTATAATATACATGTGTAAAGAACTCAGTCAGATTCTGGTGCTGCTCAAACACCTGGGAGTTGAGCTAGTACTGAAACTATTCCTTATTTTATCTGAGACTTCTATATCTGCTATACATTTATGAAAATAAGATTAAAGACATTTTTCACTTATCTTCATACCTCTTCATGTAGTTCCCTCCAACGAGAATTAAAAGTCTCAAGTTCCTCATTGATCAGTTCATCCATGACACCACCATCTGTTAGGGTCTGTGCCAATATGCGAATCTGATTCGGGTTATCCTCTGAATGTTGCATCAAATTCTCAAGAGACTGAAATACATTTGCAATAATTAATATTTCTCTTCTCTTTCCAAATACGTTTAATTAACAAAAAATGCTCAACATTTCTGATTTATATATAATTAAGCCAAAAGCATTTTAAAGTGAAATTTAATTGGGATAATCAAATAAGAAGGAACACTACTGCTTCAAAAAATAGTGTGTTGATCGATGATTTTTTTATGGGGTTATGATAGAATTATGAACTGAACACTTAAAAATGATTTACCTTCTTTAAGATATCTTTTACTCTAAATCCTGGAAAGATAAAATATTCACTTTCTTAACTTCTCTTATACATAGTGGTATGCAAGTGACATAATTCTAAAAGTGTATGTAGGTAGAAGCTCAAGAATAGAGTTCCTCTCCTCAAATTAAAAAGAAAGGAAGGAAGGAAGGAAGGGAGGGAGGGAGGGAGGGAGAGAAAGAGAAAGAGAAAGACAAGAAGGAAGAAAGGAAGGAAGGAAGGAAAAGAAAGAACATTATCTCAAGAAATCCCTGCCAGGAGCCATGGCAAATGACTGCTTAGGAAGTTGATGCTGGAAGACTTAAGTTCAAAATTTCTCGAAATAAAAAAATAAATGTTTGAGGTTGTGGTCCAGTGGTAGAGTGACTGCTGCTGGATTTAATCTGTAATATTTAAGGAAAGAAAAGACAGGATTGGAGGAGAGAAGAAAGAGGAAGAAAAAGAAATTCTTTTGCTTTTCACATGTTTTTATACATACACACACAGCCTGTAGGTAAAGTAGCCACCTGCTGAGGAGCAGATAAAAAAAATGATATGGTTCCTCATGCTGAGTAAGGGATCATAAAAGAAAGAGCACCTGGGTGCCTCATCATATGGTTGAACCATTATCATCTCTGTATAACTTCCCTCTAGTAAATCTTTTTGTGAAGAAAAAAAAATGTTTGAGCTTTAGCCTTTGCCTTATTTTCTGTTATTTACAGCTGCCCACCAATAATGAACTGACATACTATTTAAAACCAAAAAAGTTGTCTGGCTAGATTTACAGGGAAAAAACAACCACACTGCCAATCAATATTGTCTTACTAGGTGTCAAAAATATTCATAAAATAAAGGATGGACATGTTTTCATCAATTCATTCAATGCTATTTTTTGCTTATGCTAAAAAATTGAAATGTTCTAATACATATTTGTAACTTCTATATTTTTCTCAAATTCTGAGGAATCTCAACATATTTTCCTGATAAATTTAAGGAAATGTAAATAATAGAGACTTTCTGAATGATTTTGTAAAAAATATAACTATAACTTCCAAAACACTTAAAAAGACATATTTTTAGTATAAAAATGTTTTTATCAGTAATTTTCTTTGTAATTTAAACATTTTATTACTTCTAACACACATTAACTTTGCAGATATTTATTTTCATTGACACATTTCTTCTTCTACATCCTAATGAAATCCATAGGCTGTTAATTTAAAAAGGGAACTACAAAAAATAAAGCAAAATTAAGGAATCAATTATAGAATTCTTAAGGATTAAGGAAATTTAGAAGTCATACAGTTTATTTTTGTGGGGGGGGGGAGTCTAGGGATTGAACCCAGGGACACTTAATCACTGAGCCATATCCCTAGTCCTATTTTGTATTTTATTTAGAGACAGGGTCTCATTGAGTTGATTAGCACCTCTTTTGCTGAGGCTGGCTTTGAACTCATGATCCTCCTGCCTCAGCCTCCCAAGCCACTGGGATTACAAGCATGTGCCACCACGCCTAGCCAAAAGTTCATACAGTTTTTGTATTCTTGACAATTGATAGTCTAGCCTGTGCTACTCAAAAATGTCTTCCTGAATGATTAGCAGCAACACCGTCAGTCTACTTTAGCAAACAGAATTGTAAGTAGTAATAATAAGCCTTTCCCCTACTTCCTTTTCTAAATATTCTCTGGTATTGCCTCAGGTTTTCTACCTTTTCTCATTATTCATTCCTTAACATGCCCTAGAGTTTTAGTACATCACTTAAGTTGGTTTCATCTTTTCTGGAAGATAAATCACATTGTTATTTCACAAGAAATGTTTGCCCCATGAATACCTTAGAATAGGACAGGGCCAAAATTATAGTCTACTTGTGACTGTCCTCATGGTTCTTGATACTTATTCAGGTCTTATAATTCTCTTGGGGAAAAAAAAGGAAATTGGATAAAATTATCTGCCATGATATTTAAGATTCTAATTCTAATCTATCTAAAAAAGTATTTCACACTTTGTTCACATCTCAGATAATTTAGGTCTAATTTGTAGACTTACACAGGGGCTACACTATTCATATAATTCTATAGGTATTACAAATGCTAAAATACATATTCATTACATGTAAATGATAAGCCAAAAGCATTGTAAAATGCATAGAGCATGAATGGTTAAATATTAGAAGTTAACACAACTCAAATTTTATCCTTGCAAACCTTTTGAAATTCACTTAATACAAATTTCCAAAGTAAAACTTGAAGATTTACTAAATTTTTTGAACATTTTAAAGGTTTTCATAGTAACAATGCATGTCCATTTACTACCAGAAAACATATTCTCTAAGCTGTAAAAATTCCCAGAAATTAAATTTGAATATTTTAAAGTGTTGCTGCAATTCAATTCATGTAGATTTCAAAGTGGAATTTATGTCTCATACTGTCATACTGTTTAGGTCTACTCCAAAAAAGCATAATTGTACATTCACTCTCTTTAGAGGTCTATAGTAGACTTAAGCAGATAAAATGTCTATATAGAATTCAGTGTTATAACACAAAGAAAGAGTACTTTGTAAAAATAATTTAGACCCTTTTTTTGTAAACCTTGAGACCTGGAAGGATCTTAGAGAGAGAAAAAGGTTATATCAACAGTATCACTGAGTGATACATAGAAACTACATTCTTCTACTTGTTTGATACCTGACCTCTTGCAATACTGCATACAAATTATCATCCTCTTTCAATACTGCATATAAATTATCATCATGTATTACTTTACAACTTACTTCTAGCACCTCAGAGAGTTCCTCAGCTCCACCAGGAACATTTTCAGTAGTTTTTTTAAGTTTTGATTCTACTTCATTTAGCCACTTGTTTGCCTTCTCCAAGTATGACAATAACTCATGCCAACATGCCCAAACTTCCTAAGAAAGAAACACATATCAGAGATAAAATAATTTGGTAGGAAAGTGAATATGAAGCTGTCATTCCATCATTGAAATTTCTCAAAGTATAACATTTACTTTATATATTTCACCTTCCCTTTGCAGTAATAATTTAAAGTACAAGTAGTTACTCTGAACATCTAAAGTCTCTGTAATTATAAGTCATTAAGGAAACATTTTATCACATGAATAAATTCAAGATCAAGAGATTTCCATTTTAAAATATTATATTCACCAACATTAAAGCCTGGGAATTAAAAAATTTAAAAAATATGTAAAAATGAATATGAAAGCCCCAATTTCTCAAACATCAATCATTATCATTGTTTTGATCTCTTCTAAACTTTATGGTCTATTGATCATTTGATATTTAAAATTAAAATACGGAATTAACTCTAGTTCTCATTTCACTATTATATCTTATTGTTTCATTTTAGCAGGAAGCCATGTTTTTAATGAAAATCTAAGACTTCATTTCAATGGTTATATCTTTGTTTCCATAACAATAGATATTTATTGGGTAGTTTTGACTCTTTTAGTTTTGCTTACTTTTATAAATGTAGAGTGAATAGCTCATGAATATACATTTCTTTTTCATATTTTTGTTATTTCCTTGAGGTATATTATCACAAAATACAACTACTATTTTACAGGTATAATTCCTGTGAAATGGGCCTTTGATAGATATTGTAAAACTGACTTGTATACATACTTAATCAGGAGAAGAAATTCATATTCCTAAAATATATAGAAAAGGGTCTTTCTGACTTGGGGGATATGGAAGGACATTTTAAATAAAACATTTTGTAAAAATGAGTATAAGAAAAGAGATATATACATTTGACTACATAAAAATTAATACCTTATAATCATCAGAAGATACCTCATAAAGAAATTGAAAATACAGCCTCAAATATAAAGAAAAACAACTGCAACTATTATAATGCACAAATAAAAATATTAAAAATACCAACAAATGATGTAGGATATTCTATCTCTGATTAAAAGATAAAGGGACATTAAGGGTTATAAGCTTACATATTTCTTTAAATACCTAAGGGTACCTTAGAACTTTGGAGCACACTTAGGTAATGAACAGAACAAAATAGATGGACATATCAAATCATAGTAACCTATATATCACAGGTTGCCATTTTATAATTATCAGAAAATCAAAAGAGAACAATATCAAGATTGCAAAGGAATGATATAGGCATATTTTTAGATTATGATTATATCTTTTAAGGAAAAGACAGACAGCTGAGAAAGAGAGAATAAATATTAAATATTAAATCAGTCATTTTCTAGTAGCTTTTGTATTGTAAATTTTGAGTAAACCTATAAATACTGTATTTATAGTAGTATAATCATCACCACTTGCTATCAGTGGGCTGGGACCACCAAAATACAAGCTTAGAAAGGAATTTTGATTTCAGGAAAAAAAAAAAACTCAGTTTTCCCATATTTCTCCTTTGTTCTTAGCTCTGACAAATGATGGAGGATATTCTATTTCTTCTGATGACAAATATCATTCTAAGAGGTCCTATAAGCCTCCCACTTTTCCTTATGTGCTTGGTATTTTATAAATACTTTAATCACAAATAGTATAATTAAGTATTTTGCTTTAAAAGGTGATAGAAATCTTAAATCTGGGTCATTTCCAGCTCTTGCTGGACTGCAGGCTGTCTTCCTTCTGGGCAAAGATCCCAGTTGGAAAATATAAATATCTCCTTAAATACCCAAGGGTACCTTAGAACTTTAAAGATAAGAGGATGCAATTGGTAATGTGTCTTATTAACTTTGGTGCAGACTGAGGTAATGAACTATCTTGCTGATTTAACCATCACGATGGATGGCCTCTTCTGTCCTCAGTGCATCTGAAGGACACAGCTGGAGAGGCTGAATATACCAGCTTTACAGGTCACCTTTACAAAATAAAATATAGTCCCCAAATCAAACTTGGAGCTAAAAGCCACTTAGAATAACTGTTAAACTTAACAGTTTGGAACTTAAAATTACTTTGAAATCACAGAATTCTAAGTGGCCTTTAAGGAAAGTAGAAATTACAAAGCAAATTTCCTTTCAAAATAGTACATGGAGCTGATGTGGTAACAACCTCACACCCTATTTCAGTCATATTGAAATGCTGGGTTAAATATAAAGGAAACTTTTGAAATTCAAAGCTCATCTATAAAACTTGTTTCAGAAAAACTCAAGTGTCAGGAGAAAAGAAGTGTAAATAGTGGGAAACCAAGCTTAACATAATACTGGCTTATCAAAACAGGATACATTCCATAGAAGCTGGGGTATTTAACACTAACTTGGGGTACGAAATGAGGCAATGGTCGCCTGCATGCCAGAGAGATGGAAAAGAATAAAGTAGTATCTACTCATCTTGAATACAAGAACTAGAAAACCCCTACTCACTGTAAGAAATTAGCAAGGAGGCTGATAAATCTTTAGATTCTCAATAGGAAAATAAGGATCCTCCCATTAGAAAATGAAACTCAAACTTGTATCACACATGATGATAAAATCTCTAGGATCCTGGTAGAAATAAATAAAAGGACTAATAAAAAAACTTTCAACAGTAGAAAACAAAAGATATTTCTAGTAGAAAAAAATTATAAGTGAGATCACAAACAAAAAATTATTGGACACATAAGAAAATTCATTGCCATTAGAGGAAGTCATAAGTTGTAATGAATTGTAATTTCTATATCTTATGATACAGAGATAATAGAACAATTTTAGACAATTTTATTATAAACATGTTAAGTCTGATCATATATGTGTCCAGTAGGATTTATTTCCTTGAGTTTGACAACTAGTTTTTATGCTTAAGGCATAAAAGGGATACGTTACCTACATTCTATTTGGGGAGTACATTAATAACTCATTTTTATAAACCCTGTTCCAAATAGAGCCTGAAGGAGAAGCTGTTCGAGAGGAGTGAAAAGAGGAAAGTCTGGGAAGTTATGCAATTCTTTCACATATTTTAATGGAAATTAGTGACATTCATTTGTGTGTACATGTATGTGTGTGTTGCTGGTGATCAAATTCATGGCCTTCTGCATGTTAGGCAAGTGCTCTACCATGAAGCTATACCAACTCAAACTCATGTAGATCCCTTTTCTTTTACAGGATCTAAAGGAGAATGACTCATCTAGTGGGTGGGTATATTTAAGTATGAGTAATTGATACTAATTTTCCTCTTAAGATATTGGTATGACCAAAAAGGAATCAAAGGAAAACACTTTCAAGCTTTTCAATTTCTGGGAGGAATGGGAAATTGGTTCTTCCAGTGACCACAGGTTTTAGTTGAGGCATGGTGGGTAAATAAGGCTTTAGGGGATCACTAAAGCATTGTTCCAAAAGATGCAAACTTCATCATGTATATAAACAAGACACTAATTTTTAAAACATGTAAATAAATAGAAATATCAGGAAAAAAAAGAGAAAAGAGAACAGTCGGAGGGAAATGGGGAAGGATAAGTGTAATTGAAGCAAACTGTACTCCATGCATTTATAATCATGTCAAAATAAATCCTACTGCTATGTGTGAAATAAAAATAAAAAGAGTAAACTACTTGTGTGTATCCCCCAAATAAAGAAATACTGATATATCACAACTCACATAAAACTATATATAAAAATGTAGAAGTGAGGGACTGAGATGTAGCTCAAGCCGTATCGCGCTCGCCTGGCTTGTGAGCGGCCCGGGTTCGCTCCTCAGTACCACATACAAAGATGTTGTGTCTGCCGAGAACTGAAAAATAAATATTAAAAAATTCTCTCTCTCTCTCTCTCTCTCTCTCTCTCTCTCTCTCTCTCTCTCTCTCTCTCTCTCAAAAAAATGTAGAAGTGGACAGATTTGCATTAGAACAAATAATAAAATCCATGAGTCTTTTTCTTGAAAAAGACACACAATCTTCAAAGTGTAGGTGGTATAGGTTATAGGCAAGAGTTGGCCTGGAATTTTTGTCAAATATTACAATGAATCATGAGTGCCTAAGAGAGCCCTTTTAGGGTTCAAAGTCCATATGAATAAAGTCAACCCAGATTCTTAGCAAATTCCACAGAGTCCTAGAAAAGAGATGAGTGGTAATAATATATAGAAAGAGGACAAGAGACTGATCACAGATGTATGTGAGCATTAACAAAAGGAAAGAACAATTGTGACCAGATAAGAAAAGAATATTCATGAACATGGTGAAGGTGCTCCCCCTCCCACTGTCTTGACAAGGTCACTGTAAGGAAAAGTGCTAGCAAAGCTGTGCTGATGGGAAACTGAAACTATGAGACCCTTTTTTATGTAATTGGTACTTTTCATTTTTATGCTCATGTTCCTGACAGGAGACATGAGTATGTTTAATGCCAAACCAAATTAAATTTTAGATGGCTAGGACATAACAGGTAGTTCATGCCTTGAAGGCTGTTCTACTACCCCTCAGCATATCGAGGACAAAATAAGAAGGCTGCTCTTCTATCTCAGCACATTGAGGACAAAACTGATAATGGACAACAATCATTCTCAAAAAGGTCATGAGAATTTTAGGTACCACATTGATCATATCAACTAAGAACCCAAGCCCATATTTCTGGCCTCTTAGAAAGCCTAGTCATTATGCTTATTGCACAAAGCCCACCATATGTAGTTTTATTTGATTAAGGTAAAGTTATGTTATATACTTAGGAAAGTTAAGGCATATAAAGATACATTCTCCTCTTTTCTATAAATCCTCTTTTACTTCATATAGGGACTTATTTTTTTTTTCTTTAAAGAGAGAGTGAGAGAGGAGAGAGAGAGAGAGAGAGAGAGAGAGAGAGAGAGAGAGAGAATTTTTTTAATATTTATTTTTTAGTTCTCAGCGGACACAACATCTTTGTTGGCATGTGGCGCTGAGGATCGAACCCGGGCCGCACGCATGCCAGGCGAGCGCGCTACCGCTTGAGCCACATCCCCAGCCCCATATAGGGACTTATGATGGGCATAGTTAATATTGGCAGTATGTGAACTAATGTGCAGAACTTGCCTTTCAGTGAGATTACAAAAATATAAGAAACAGCGCACCTTGACTAAGAAACAAAGAAACTCTTTGAGAAAGTTTTATGAGAATTAATGTAGGAATTAATTAAAGTAGCTTTATAAGACATACTTTTAGAATAATGTTAGAAATATTATTTTATTTAGATTCTTGGATTTAGAATTCTTAAATTTTAGCTGTATGAGTTCCTAATATGCTTTAAGAATAGTTTATAGACTTTAGGATATCTTAAGTATAAGATTTAAGGGGACTTCTTTAGATGGAAATTTTAGATTAGAAATAAAATAAAGGTGTACTTTAAATTTAAAGGTTAATGATAGGGTAGGAGACTTAGAGTCTGGTTACGTAGTTTGACATCTGTTAATAAGGAAATAGTATATCTTGGGAAAAATAGTACATCTTGGGAAAATCTGAAAAAATGTAAATTAGTGACATATTTTATTAATGATTTTGTAGCCATAATAATTCATAAGTAAATGTCACATCCTGGAAAAATGTAAATTGATGTCACATTTTTCTATACCCCTAGTGATTGTTAAGGAAATGTCACATCATGACAAAATTTGGAAGTTGTATAATCAATGACTTATTCTGAATCCATAATGATGAGAAAAAATGCAGTAAAAGATGACCCAGAGAAAGCTGCATTAGAGCTCATTCTCTGGAGATTGCTCCAATGGAATGACGCCAGTCCCATTCTTTGCGCTGACACCACTCATCCTTCAGGATCCCTGGACCCCGCTAGGGCAGGACCCCAGCATGAACAGAGTATTTCTGCCTCTTTACTCTCCCTTACACCAACACTAAAAGATCAATATCCAGAAACTGGGTGAAAAGAGGGCACTGTCAGATCCCTTTTTCTTACTTGCACTTCTATAAAAATGTGCAAAGCTGTAAGATCAAACTATACTGGTGTCAGAATTGTACACAGCATAAGAAATTTAAATTAGAGTAAATTTCAATAACTAAGAGTGAATACAAAGTTACAGAGTCACACTCAAGCATTATTTAAGAAGCCAACTACTAGTCAGAAAGTGGAGTACTACATGGTTGGTTTGGCTACTGGAAAATTTAAACAATTTTGTGCTTATTATTAAGTCAATACTTATCAGATTATATATTTATAAAATGTTTAAAGGAAGAAATGCAATTTATTACAAAAATCAAGATATCTTGAAAATAACAGGCAGATTTTCAAACTAAATCTTGAAATATGAAAAATATGGTCTTTGAGAAAATATATTTATAGATCTATAAGTATACTTATAGATATATAGGTAAATGTATACACAGAGATGAGTAGATTTATCTACTGAAGAATAAAATAAATTATGCTATAGGGAGTTGAAAAAAGAATTTAGAACTGAAATATTTCAAAAAAAATTACACAGAATCAGGCACACAGATATAAGAATACACAAAATTGTAAAGAGAAATCAAGAATTAGAATATAGGGTGAGGCTATTCTTCACAGATCAAATAAAGGTTCCCTTAGGAAGGAATGGAGTGACTGGAAAAAAGACAAATCTTTATAAAGATAATGAAGAACTTATAAAAAAGAAATAATTTATCTATTCTTATAAGCATACCAAGTGACAAAATACAAATGAATGCAAATGTACACATAGACAAAATAGAGACAAACTGCAGAGCTTGGAAAACAAAGGGAAATTTAAATGGTACCAGAAAAAATTATAAGAAACAATAATTTGACAGCAGACTTCTTAATAAAAGAAATTTCAGAAGATGAAGAAATAATATTTTAAGTGTTGCAAAAAATAACTGTCCTGACATAATTATATGCTCAAGTAGGCTATTATTCAATGTTGAGGGCAAAACAAAGGCATTTTCAATCATGCAAAATAAAAGAGCATTTGCTACTCACATTGAAGGAAAGAGAAAGAAGGAAACTGAATTCAGAAGAAAAGATGAAAAGCAAAATTAATCACAGAAACTAGTAAAATAATATTGGTAAATCTAAATTATTATTATATAAAATAAAAATTACAATAGAAACAGCAATAACTAACTAATTTGGGAAGAATAAGAAGGTGTAAATGAAGTTCTAAGCATATGTGTGTGTATACATGTACATATGTATATATATCTATATATATGTATATTATAAAAGATGGGAGACGCAAATTCAAAATTAAATGATGCTAATGTTTATGCCATGCTTTTGTTGAAGAGGTGTATAGACCTATATTTGTTATTGCTGAACTTTACTGATTAAGGTATACATGATTACACATAAGGTTGTTGATAAGATAAAGTATATGTGTAAAATCAGTGGACAAGAAATAAAGGGCTAAATAACTAGTTAAGTAAAATACAAATAAAAAAGTATGGAAGCATCACCTCAGATAAAATAGAAAATTTAATAAAACTTTTTGAAAATTTTGTTAAGATAAAAATAAAAGTTCCCTTTTGAAAATGTAACTAAAATAAATTTTGAATGAACAAAAGATTATCATTTAAATGAGTAAAAGGAAATAAAAGATAATGCTGATGTAAAGAATTAAGAACATAATAATATTTAAGTGTTTTACTTATTGTCAGAAAACAATTTCCTGGATACAAGAAGTTCCTCCCTTATGTAGCTTTGTAGTGAATTAGTTTTTACTTTGAGATTTTTACAGTGGCCATTACCTCCCTTCCCATTGTTTATTTTCTCTAGCATTCACATACCACTAATAAAAAAGATGTGTGTATGTCCTCAGCAAATATAACAGGTTCTGGCATAGAGAATGCTCTTGTCCTGTGTCTGAGGAGTAAACTGGATTTGAAAAAAAGAGGGCTGGTAGACAAAGAAGAGATTGAAATTTATGATGGAGAAAGCCAAAGATTTCATTAGAAAGTTATAATATTGTATGTATCTAGGGCACTTCAGGTGAAAGTTATATTTTTAAATATTTTTAAGGTCTACTCTAGGTCTGTATTTTATCTGTCTTTAAATATCAAACACTTTAACATATAACAATAACTAAGAATGATATCTCTTAGTATTAATGAGACACCTGAATTATTTTTCAGCTATATTCACAAAGACAATCCTCTGTTGTGGAAGAGTACTTAAAGCCACGTCCAATTTATATGCAGTGTCTGGCATTATGGGCATTTGGAATAGGTAAAGTTTTGCACTCCTTAGCATAGTATTTGAAAAAGTAGCACCGTAGCTTATTTTTTATATATAATTACTTGGTAATCATTTGAGGCAGTTGAACTCATCTCTATATTCAGATAAGCACAGTCTAGAGAATAAGGCATGTGGGAAAGAGAAAACAGGGCTTGTGATAATGAATAGATATAATGTAAAGTGTCAAACAAGGAGCTAGTTAGTAAACATGTCTTGTAAAGAACTCTACAGGGCCCAGCAATTATTATAGATAATTAAAATAACATACACATCTCCAAAAAATACTTTCCCACTAAGATACTTAAATAAGTTTATACACATTCAAATACATGAAAAAAAAACTTTCTAAAAATCTAAAAATAACTTATTTTAAGAATTTCTATTACCTAATATTCATAATAGTAAAAAAAGAATAGAATAATACTTGCTTCTGTTTATTGAGCACTAGTGTACGAATTCATTTAATTTTCTCAACTATTCTGTGAAGTAGGTATTATTTTTCTATTTAACAAAGTGGAAACAGTATTGTGCAAGTTAAACAACTGACCCAAAGTCATCGAACTTGAAAGTGCGTCAGTGAGGAATTGAAACCTGTTATGGTTTGCATATTAGGTGATTCCCAAAGGCTTATGTGTGAGACAACACAAAAATTCTTAGAGGGAAATGATAAGGTTATGAGAGCTTTAACCTAATCACTACACTAATCTGTGGGTAGGAATTAAATGGGTAGTAAATGTAGGCATATAGGGAGTGGCTGGAGGAGGTAGGTTACTGGGGGTGCATGTTTCAGGTTGTATTTTGTCCACGATGAGTGGAGTTCCCTGCTTCCTAATTGCAAAGTCCTGAGCAGTTTTCCTCTGCCATGCCCTTCCACCATGATGTGCTTCACTTCAGAACCTGAGCTATGGAGTTGATCATCTGTCAACTGAGACCTCTGAAACTGTGAGCTCCAAATAAACTTTCCCTTCTCTATGTTGCTCTTGTCAGGTATTTTGGTCACAATGATGAAAAGCTGACTTAAAAAAAGCCTAAGTAGTTTTATAACAGAACTCATGTTAATCAGTTTGCTTCACAGATGGCCACATTTTGATATAAAATTGATAAGGAACAAGAAAAGCAACTGACTTCCAAAGTCTTGCATTTCCCATTGAGCCTGGTGCACAGCCACTGATAGTTGGTGGTAAGAGTGTCAAGTTCCTTTTTTAAGGCCTCTTGTGCTGTAGGTGGAGCTTGAGCTATGACACTATTTACGGTTTCGGTAAGGAGTTTCACTTTCATTTCCTTTTGCTGAGCCTCTTCTTTAGCTCTCTGAAAAACAAAGAAAGTTTTCAATTCCAAAATGCATTCCTTTGTATCATATAATTTTTAAAAATAATATCCCTGTTAGGATGAGATTCATAAAAGTAAATCTAGTATTGACTTTGATTACTTCCATACATTTAGATTTAAGTGTAATTGAAAACTTGAAGGAAAGATTACAATTGGAATATAACAGGTCTTTCATAGGAATAGTTTGAAAAGTATTCTGTACAAGGGTATGTATTGTGACCAGTTATGTATACATCTATATACATATACAAGAACCAAATATTTCAATAGTAGCTAAGTTAAAGATACTTAGAAATGTATAATTGAAATCAGATCTAAACCAGGATATTTGAATAATATTAAAATTAGTAGAAATATCATTATTTAAGTCAAAAGATAATTAACACATAAAAGCCATCTTAATGCCATCTCTGGGACCATATTTTGATGAAAGCTCTGTTTGGCAACTGAAAATACATGAGAGATAATAAAAAGATAAAAGCAGCCTCTGATATCAGGACCTGACTTAGCATTCACAGCTATGCCTTGATCTTCTCCTTTGGAAGATAAACTGTTCCATAGTTCATTGGACAAGACCACTTTGTTACTAAGGTAGATCGAGACAACAGCAGGATTTTCTATAATCAAGTCTGAATGCAGACCAAAACATCAGCATTGGTCAAACCACAAAATAGCAATCATTTCCCTGTCTTCATTAATATGAGTGACAGTTGCTTCTTTATCAATTACAACTTCAGCCTCACTAATTTTCCTTCCTTCTAGACAAGATAAAATACCCAATAGTGTGGTTACCTACACTCATTAACAAGCAATCTAAAGCAAAGCCCTTAATCCCTGCTTCAAATAACCTAACAAGAGCCAATATCCTACTAAGGTTCTTACTTGTTCATAGACTCCATGGTTCCCCTTTGTGCATAAGTTTCCTCATTGCAAAAAGGAATAAACACAATTTGTTGAATTAATAAAGAGATATGTTGGTGGTCTTGAGCTATAGGACATATATTTTTTTCTTAACATCCAATGTGTATGTATATTTTAGAAACACAGACAGTTTGGGTTCCTCCAGAGGCCAACTATGACAGGACCTTTCAAATACAGTTGATGTGCATGTACTAAGTGACAAATACTGGTAGCACAATGAGGAATGTTGATAGAAAAGGGAATAAAGAATATAAGGACATATTTATTAATCCCAGGAACTATTGTCAGTGACTGAAGTTTAGTCCTATTGGAAATCTATGGGAAACAATTCTGAGGGTTATCCCGTTTGGAATTGAGGGAAGGAAAACATTATATATACATCAATCCATCATTGTTTGAAGGCTGTTGGGAAATTTTTAGGTTCCTAATACTTAAAACTTGTCACAAAGATGAGAAAGTGGAATTTAGGGCAAAAAAAAAGCCCTCAGGTTAAAAAAAAATCACGTTTTAACAGATGGAAGGGTCTGCATATAATATACTGGTGAGAATTTAGGTATAAGGACATAAATTGAGCTATAAAATGCCTTTATATTTTTAAACATAATCAACCTATCCTTTGGCTTTAGTTCCACAGTGACTTAAAAGTATGCAGTACAATGGCAAATGCAAGTTGTTGACTATAAAACATTAGCCTCTATGGTTTCTAATTAATTGAAACTTTTAGTTCAATATTCTAAATAAATCAGTTTTTCTGCATCACTGAACATGGAGTGTGGTGTGTTTCTATGCACACCATATTTTGACTTTAATAATTATAGCATGATCAATAATTTTGACAACTATTAATCACTCAACATGTGCTATTATCTGCTATGCCATCTATGCCACACTGCTACCTTATTGGATCTTTAACAAAACCTTCAGACATGTGTTTTGTTATATCTGCACTGAACATCAGAAAAAAGATTCAGAATTTACAGATTCTGGATGTTACATTTTTCTCATAGTTTGTTATGTCAGTTTCAAATTCTCATTGAGATGAGAAAGACTCTTATTGTTTTGGATGCAACGAATGCAATTACAAATTATACAAGTTAAAAACAACCCATGCACCTATCTAGAAATGCAGAAGATGGAAAACACCTTTCTTCAATCTTTAATCCTTCCTATATTCTTTTGTAAAATTGGCTTAGTGTGGGAAGCCACTTCTGACACGTGATTGGGTGGCTCCCGTTAAGGGTCTGAGGCGCTCTGGCTGTGTCAGAACTTTCCCGGCCCTTTCCTGATGAGAGAACCCATCCGTGTGGGGGTGTGCCTGACTACTGATCCCGGGGGCCCAATCACTGACCCTGACCTTGGAGTGCAGTCCCCCCTCAATCTTCATTGGATGGAATTCTCCCCTGAATCTCTTGTTCCCCAATAAAAAGCTACTCCCAGGCGTGTTCACTCTCTCTCTCTCCTGCTAGCCCTGAGTAATCCTTGCTGCCCTGCTGGGTGGTTAGAGGAGGGAACCAGAGAGGGGAGCCGTCTCGGACCTGGCAATAGAAATAAGGTAACTGAGTCTGTGTGTTTTATTTCGATCTCTTCTAGCTAACTTTTATGCCAAGAACCTCATTAATGAAACCATTGTGCAGGCCGCATGGTGGAGCTTAGATGTTGGGATAGTTTCAGAAAAGAGAAAGAGTAAAATTTATTTTCCTAGGTCAACATGAGAAAAAGATTGTGATGGCTTTCTTTACTATGCAAATGGCACAAAAGCTAAATAACCAGTATGATTTAGACATAATCTTCATAAAAATATTGTCTCGTGCACCCTTTCTTTCCATGTATCTATCCATAATATACTAGCACGTGGGTCATGAACAGTATCTTTAACCATATGTTCAGGAAGTATGGTTCCTTAGAACCACTTTGGAACTTGTTCCTTAGAATCACCTGGAAACTTAGTAGAAATGAAAAATCTCAGGTATTACCCCACATTCACTGAATACCAAATCTACAGGGAGAAGCCAAAAGTCTATTTCAAATAGTCCTCTAGGTTATTCTGATATTCATTTATGTGCAGGGATCCTGCTCTAGTGGTTGAAGAAACATGTATATTTACTATGTTTATTATATGTATAGTTTTTTCCTAATCTTTAGTAGTAAAATTATAATAGCAAAAAATCAAATAAAAATAATAACAGTTAAAATGAAATTTAAGATTTTTAACAAGGTTTTATTTTATAGTTTTTGCATATAGTCATTGCTGATCTCCAGAAGAGTTTTGGAGTCAGATGTTTCTTATCAAACACTCCTCTCAGTTCCTTTATGTAAACAGAATTTTTTTCTTTATGGGGGGAAATAAGTTATCAAAATATCACTAGCATTTCCCAGTAAAACACAAGGAAGAAAATAAAGAAACAAAAGTTCACTACTTTTTCTCTGAATAAATCAGGGAAAGATTTCAAAGTATATCTGTTAGCAACTTCTGAAAATAAAGATAAATTTGCTCACAAAATGAACACAGGTGGAAGCCTGGACAAGGTACTATCAATATGTTGGAAAACTGACCTAAAGAGATTGCCTTGATCAGAAAGCAGAAAACTCAGAAAAAAGGGATCTTCCGGCCAACTCCCTTGGCTGCTATTGCCAGAAGCTGCCTGAGCTTTTCTTATTTTCAATTTCACCCCCATACTGCACCAATTTTGTAGCTAGAGCAATTATTTAAAAGTGTCAATCAACACAAACAAATTGGTTGGCACATTTCAGGGATTGTTATCAAAATTTTAAAACTTGGGAGAGACTACTCTCCAGCCCTGGAAAATAAAAGGTATCTGACTGGGTAGTAGAAAGAGGGAAGATACACAGAAGAGGGATGAAACCACACAAAGCAACCCAGCGAGAAACTGAGCAGCTGAGCAAGAGCTTACTGTCAATGATCTACTCAGAGATCTGGGGTAGTGGTTATTCAGTATTAGAAGAGATGATAACTGATCATCAAGGAATTGACACATGGTGGGAAAGGTCACATGGGTGGCAAAAAATCATAATTAAAAAAACAATGTAAAATAAAAAAGAATGGCCCAGAATGGGATGGGATGGGATGGGATAAAATACCTTCAATTCTATTAGTTCCACCATGGATAAAGCTTGTGACAAACACTACTATATTATTTCATCTGTTTAGGGGTTTCAGGTTCTTCACCAGTAGAGAAAATAGAATTTATATTACTTGTAAAATACTTTCTATCTCTCATATTATGTTTTGGTATAATTTTTCTCATGATGCCCTCACACAATCAAATTTCAAACCATTGAAATCCCTTTTCTGAAACCTTCCAATTATTTTATCATTTCATTTAGAATGAAAAATCCTGTGATAGCCTATAAAACTATTGTGTTAATATTTGCCAACTTTTTCAAATTTATCTCAGGTTATTTGTCCTATGTTTTACTCCCTTTGGGTGGGAACACAGGCTTCTTTCACTTCCCAGTTCATCTTAGAGTATTTACAGGAGGTATTTTCTCTGACTGGAATGTGCTCCCATGAAATGTTTAGTTTTTTGGGGTTTTTTTTGTTTTTTTTTTTTTAGAGAGAGAGAGAAAAAATTTTTCAATATTTATTTTTCAGTTTTTGGTGGACACAACATCATTATTTTGTTTTTATGTGGTGCTGAGGATCGAACCCAGCGCCCTGTGCATGCCAGGGGAGCACGTTACCGCTTGAGCCTCATCACATCCCCAGCCCCCATGAAATGTTTTTATAGTTGTTGTTTTTTTCCCATAATTCAGATCTCTTGGATTAAATAGTGTTTTCCACAAATGTACTACAAGTCAAACTTTAACATCTCACCATTTCCCAACTTCCTCCTAAACACGAATTATTCTCTATTCTACAAACCTGGTTTGTGTTTTAGGCAAATTACCATGACCCCAAAGAGTTTTATTTGTTCCTAAATTCACTGTTAGTTCCCTATCCATCCGCAATAGAATGTAAATTTAAAGAAAGCAGACTGTGGTCTTACTTACCACTTTACTCAGTAGCTAGAAGGATATCTGGCATATAATAGGTATGCAATAAGTATTTGTTGATGAATGAATGATATATAGTATTACTAGATTAGAATATTTCATAGGTTGTAATGCTCTATAATATCCAAATTCAATCTTTCTTACAGGTTTTAATTATATGTTCTGCATTTAACTCATTCCATATTTGCTTAAACATTTGAGTTTTCATGTGAGTGCTTTCTGCTATTAACTATAAGAAATATATCTGACTGATCATATATTTTATAAAGTACACTTAATTTCTTAGTATGCAGCAATGATAATAACTACAACAATAGCTATCAAATTTGAAAAATTTGCTTTGCACCTGGCTGAGTATTTGGGACTTCTATGTTTCATGCTTTAAACAGTTCTAGAAGGGATGTGTTCTAGTACTAAATTCACAAATGAGGGAGTTGGAGCTCACAGAGCTTATGTAGCTCACCCAAGGTTATACACCTGGCAAGGAACCAAACTGGGTTTTGAAACTGAGGGTCTGGTTCCACATTAATTTTGCTCTGTCATGAGGCCTCAAACCAAATAAGTACCTATTAATATTTCACATAGAAAAATTCTATCAGCATATGCATTCTTATTAGTACATAAAAATAGTAGCTATCTTTACAGCTACAGGTCATTGAGTGCTCACACTGACCTAGGCAACTTACTAAATCTAATTATTAGCATTCAGTACATACACTCAAGTTAGGAAGAACAACAATATAAACAGCATAAAACAGAAGACTGTGTTGATACTGAGTTTCCCAAAGCCACACTGAAATGCCACTTTATATATTCAACTTGAGGTTTTACCTCTAAGACTGTGGTATATACAGGTTCTCCTGGTCCTAAATCAAAGTTACTATATTTTTGTTGTATGGTTTCAAAATATATGCATGTAAACTCAGTTCTTTTTATCCATATTAAAAGCCACCTGTTAAAATACTTAAAACTCCCAAATTCAAAGAAATCCCTTAAGCTACCAAATTAACAAAGCATTTAAATATATTTTATATTGTCTATTCTAGAACACTTCGTCATAGTTTCAACTTGAATTTGCAACAGCTAAAAACAGTTAATGTGATCAGCTGATTCTAATCCTCAACACTATATTATTTCAAAAGAATGAAGTTTTATTTATTTTTTTTTCAGCAACAATTTTTTTTTATTTTTTTATTTTTTTATTGATTATTTAAAGCATTACATAGCTCATGATATATCATCTTTCATACATTTGACTCAAATTGTGTTTTGAACTCCCATTTTCACCCCAAATACAGATTGCAGAATCACATCTGTTACATATTCACATTTTTACATAATGCCATATTAGTGACTGATGTATTCTGCTACCTTTCCTATCCCCTACTATCCCCCCTCCCCTCCCCTCCCCTCCCATCTTCCCTCTCTACCTCCCCTGCTGTTGTTCAATTCTCTCCCTTTTTTCCCTCCCCCTTGCCCCTCATAACCTCTTATAATTTTATGTATCATTGAAGGTCTCCTACTATTTCCATGTGCTTTCCCTTCTCTCTCCGTTTCTCTCCCCCCATTCGTCTTTGTTTACTGTAGTCTTTTCCTCATGCTCTTCCTTCCTGTTCTGTTCTTAGTTGTTCTCTTTATATCAAAGCAGACATTTGGCATTTGTTTTTTAAGGCTTGGCTAGCTTCGCTTAGCATAATCTGCTCTAATGCCATCCATTTCCCTGCAAATTCTATGATTTTGTCATTTCTTAGTGCTGCATAATACTCCATTGTGTATAGATGCCACATTTCTTTTATCCATTCATCTATTGAGGGGCATCTAGATTGGTTCCACAGTCTAGCTATTGTGAATTGTGCCGCTATAATCATTGATGCAGCCGTATCCCTATAGAGCGCTTTTTTAAGGTCCTCAGGGAATAGTCCTAGAAGTGCGATAGCTGGGTCAAATGGTGGATCCATTCCCAGCTTTCCCAGGAATCTCCATACTGCTTTCCAAATTGGCCTCACCATTTTGCAGCCCCACCAGCAGTGTACAAGTGTACCCTTTTCCCCACATCCCCGCCAACACTTATTGTTGTCTGACTTCATAATGGCTGCCAATCTTACTGGAGTGAGATGGTATCTTAGGGTGGTTTTGATTTGCATTTCTCTGATTGCTAGAGATGGTGAGCATTTTTTCATGTACTTGTTGATTGATTGTATGTCCTCCTCTGAGAAGTGTCTGTTCAGGTCCTTGGCCCATTTGTTGATTGGGTTATTTGTTATCTTATTGTTTAATTTTTTGAGTTCTTTGTACATTCTGGATATTAGGGCCCTATCGGAGGTGTGGGGGGTAAAAATTTGTTCCCAGGATGTAGGCTCTCTATTTACCTATTTTATTGTTTCTCTTGCTGAGAAAAAACTTTTTAGTTTAAGTAAGTCCCATTTGTTTATTCTTGTTGTTAACTCTTGGGCTATGGGTGTCCTATTAAGGAATTTGGAGCCCGACCCCACAATATGTAGATCGTAGCCAACTTTTTCTTCTATCAGACGCAGTGTCTCTGATTTGATATCTAGCTCCCTGATCCATTAGCAAAGTGGCAGGTTATAAAATCAACACGCATAAATCAAAGGCATTCCTGTATATCAGCAACAAAACCTCTGAAATGGAAATAAGGAAAACCACTCCATTCACAATATCCTCAAAGAAAATAAGATACTTGGGAATCAACCTAACAAAAGAGGTGAAAGATTTATACAATGAAAACTACAGAACCCTAAAGAGAGAGATAGAAGAAGATCTCAGAAGATGGAAAAATGTACCCTGTTCATGGATAGGCAGAACTAACATCATCAAAATGGCGATATTACCCAAAGTTCTCTACAGGTTTAATGCGATGCCAATCAAAATCCCAACGGCATTTCTTGTAGAAATAGATAAAGCAATCATGAAATTCATATGGAAAAATAAAAGACCCAGAATAGCAAAAGCAATTCTAAGCAGGAAGTGTGAATCTGGAGGTATAGCGATACCAGAGGTCAAACTGTACTACAAAGCAATAGTAACAAAAACAGCATGGTACTGGTACCAAAACAGGCAGGTGGACCAATGGTACAGAATAGAAAACACAGAGACTAATCCACAAAGTTACAACTATCTTATACTTGATAAAGGGGCTAAAAGCATGCAATGGAGGAAGGATAGCATCTTCAACAAATGGTGCTGGGAAAATTGGAAATCCATATGCAACAAAATGAAATTGAATCCCTTTCTCTCGCCATCCACAAGAATGAAGTTTTAAACTAGGATTGTCAGTGTTGACATTTTGACCACAATGCACTAAATTAATAAATATTTTAAGACTTTAATAGAAAATATAACAAAATTCGAAGCAAAATTGATTAAAATTAATTAAAAATAAATCTCTACTATTAAACCCAGAAGACAGTAGATTGTCATAAGCACAATTTTAAGCAATGTTGCATTCCTTTCCATTATTTCTTTGGTTTATTTGATTTATTTTACCTTCATCTCTTCAACTGCTCTCTGTAATTCATCTGGAGTTTTATATTCAAAATCTCTCTCTAGGTATTCTTCTTCAGCTTGAGTCATCCATTCATGCATTTCTGATAGATCTTTCTGGAGACTTACAGTTTTATCCAAACCTCCTTTTAAGGCTTCTTTTCTGGCATAGACCTTCCATAAAATAAACAAACAAGAAAAGCATAAATACTGACAGTGCCAAGACATTACCATTACCATGCTATTGAATAATGTGTAAATAACTAAGATTTGATAGTAAAGATGAAATGAAAGGATTATATTCATAAGAAAAGTAACTCATGGGGATCATGTTTAATCTCACATAAGTGTGAAAATATAATATAGCCATTTACTTGGAATAGATAATAAAATGACCAGTTTGCCCTATTTACAATAAGTTAGCTTTTGTCTTTGGCAATTCTTTTCTGTGAGTATAAAAAATAATTGTTGTAAAATAATTTTATTGGCATATGTAGAACTAATTGATCATTCTTTCAGTTTTGTGACGATGCTTTTATGATTTTAAATATCTTAGGTAATTAAAAATGAAACAACTACAGAAAATTCTCATAAAACAAAGAAAAAAATGAAAATGTATAAGATAAACAGATAATTCACAGAAAAAATTATGTCTGTGTAAAAGATGTTCCAATACTATTTATATGTAAGTGATCACAAGTGAAAATTATTATATTTTCTTTTTAAATATTTATTTTTAGTTGTAGTTGGTCACAATATCTTTATTTTATTTATTTATTAATTATTTTTATGTGCTACTGAGGATCGAACCCAGGGCCCTGCATGTGTTAGATGAGTGCTCTACAGCTGAGCCATGACCCCAGCCCTACTTATTGTTTTTTCATAAGTAAAATAGTATGGCAAAAAAAATTAATGAAGATGCTCAGTTTGGCATGGGTGTAGGGATATAAAAGTTTTCATACTGTTTAGGGAAATACATAACCTTTCATAGTAAGCTGATAAAATATATTTAAAATATTAATGTTCTTGAACCAAAGTTTACTCTGGGCCTTTTAAGAGTAAATCATATCAAAGAGTTGCATGTACATTGTTTAATTCAGCCATGAAGAAAGCAGCATGTTGGGGATAAATCCAAATTTGCTTTCATGTGGGATTAATTAAACATACAAACCATGGTATATCATATATCATCAATTTGTGTACTGAAATAAAATGTAACACCATATATTTTTAAGTTTAAATAGCAAGCTGCCAAACAATATGTGAGGTCATATGGAACATCTGCTTTTAAAACCCTCATAATTTTTGGAAATATTAAGAATGTTTACCATGGAATTTATTACTCAATAACTAAAAAACAGCAAAACATAAAACATCTAAACCAAAATCATATACACTAATAGCTTGTTTCAAAGTACTGAGTAGTATTATAGTAATTATATATAGTGCTTCCCTCTCAAATGTAACTATACTCAAAATAATTCTTTTCTCTGGGATTAAACAAGGTTTGATATTTTAACTAACAGAGTTCTAATAGTAAAGTTTTAATATATACTGCATAATTTTAATAAAATAAAAATTTCATGGTACTTTACTCAATACTAAATATGTGTAGAAACGCCATCATGTTTATTTCCCTTATATTTAATAACCCAACCATGTTGAATTTGATCAATGTTTCACTTTTGCTTTCCTTTTCTAGATGAATATAGAAAATAATTTATTGAAATATGAATAACTGTTCCAGTCTGACACATCAAGAACAATATGTCTAGTCATTATTCTAGTAAAGGTATAAATACTATTTTGCACATTTAATAAACCTATAGTAAGCCTAAATAAACAGGTTGTTAAATTTCTATGTAGACAATCTACTCTACTATAATCATTTGAAGTAGTTGGAGAAGCTACAAAAATATTGGAGAGACTAATGAAACTTAGTCCAAACTTGTAGTAAATATATATATAGATAGATATAGATAGATAGATAGAGATTGAGATATATAGATAGAGATATAGATATATAGATAGATAGAGATATAGATATATAGATATATATAGATATATGGCATGCTATAAAACTAAACTAGAGGAAAGGGATCAGAAGTGATTTTTTTTCCTTAAGTTAAAAGGTTATAAGGCCATTCTGAGATGGTAGTACAAGTGTATTGGGAAGAACATTGACTTAGGAATCAGAACTCCTAGAGTCAATGCTAAGCAATCTAACATAATTTCTCTGTAGTTCAGATTTATAACTAGACAATTTCCAAGGTCTTTTTCCAATTTGATCTACTACAGCTTTATGAATGATTGGAAAGAGTAAGACATGCAATGTTTGCTTTCATATGTTAAAAAGAATTTCTGTGAAAAGATTTTGGTTAAAATTACAATTTTGCTTTATATCTTTAGTGACTCCAATATGCTTATTTCAAACTGTCCAATCTATCCAACAGTGTCAGCTGATTACAGCATATTCTCGTAATAGATAAAAGAGGAATTTCTTTCTGTTTCCTGTTATATACTTTACAAATCAAACATTTAGTACTACTCCCCACCACACTTTCTTTAATCTCCGATCTCAGAGCAAAAGATGACTTTGTTCTTGTCCAGGGTCAATGAGTCCTTTTCAGAGCTAATGCTCTGAGGTCTGTACTTCCCTGTATCTTTCCCTTATTTTCCTCTGTGTCTTTCCTGAATTTATATTTCTTCAACTCTTCTCTCTTGTTTCTTTTAGGCCACCATATTAATATGTTCACAGACTATCCTATGATTTAAGAAGTTAAATTAAGCAAACATCCATCTTACCATAATTTTATACAGTTCATAATTTTAAAGTGCAATTCTCTCCTTTTGCTACTTAATGACCTCTAGAAAATTGCTTAAATATAATCTGTCTCTGTCCTCACCAATCCACTGTAACTCTAAGAACATGAGGGTTTTCCTGATTCTTGATCTAATATATATCTCCCAAACCATCTCTTACCTTTTTTTACTTTTAAGAATTTGTTTCTTGTAGCATTTGAGTCTCATAATTATATTTGGCTCCTTGAAACCCCTACTTTCTTGACATTGCAGCTTTCTTGGCCAATTTTTGCACATATTTTCTTTTCTCAGTTATTCTGTTGGCCTTCTTTTACTTGCTGACATTTAAATATTTCCCAGAGTTCTGTGGCTGGTCCTCTTCTTGTATCATTCCAATCTCTATTTTTAAGGCCTTTTCTTATTCCATTTCTTTCTTACATTTAAAATAGTGTTTCAGATCACTTTTTTCCCTACTGCCAACTGTGTATTTATATCTAAGTGAATGATATGCATCAGAACTCCATATGCCTATATTTTCTCCCAAATCTGTTCCTAGGATTATATCCTTGATCTACTTTCATAATACCAATTGTCAAACATTAATCAGCACAATACTAGTAACATATTATGCTTTAATTCTTTCTTTCAGATGCATTCCTAGGCCAATACACAGGCTTAAATTTTAAAGTACCTTGAAAAGTTATTGAGTAGAAGAGTGATATCTAACATATTTTGAAACCATCATTCTGGCTGCTATGCTGATAATAGCTCCGTGGGAAGGGGCAAAAAATGGCAACATGAGACTTGTTAGGAATCCTCTGCAATGGTCTAAAAAAAGAATGATGAATTCATCTAGGGTAAGAGCAGAAGGATGCTGAGAAATTGCTGGAACTTGGGAATTGTATAGTTAGAACCAACAGCATTTGTTGATCCATTTTATGTTTGGGTGTGAGAAAAATATAGGAGACAAGAAGACCTTAAGGACTTTGACTTGGGCTGAAAGGATAGGGATGCCAGGGCGACTACCCAGTTAGCAGATTGTTGAGTATATCAGAAATTTCAGGGATTTTGTCTGGGTATGTTATATTTACTGTATACAGTAGGCATACAGCTTATATCTATTGTAATGCATGTCTATATTTTGGAGATATTATATATATATATATATATATATATATATATCATACACACACACTCTAATATTTCATTTACGTGTATGGATTGAGTGGGAAAACGAATATGCAGTCCTAAGATTCAGGAGAAATTTTCAGAATATAACAAAAATTGTGGAAGGTAGAATTTATGAATTATATTTGAAATAATGATGTTGTATGAGTTGACCTAGGCAATGATTGGAAATAGAGAAGTGTGAAGGCTGATCCATAGAATATGTCCACATTGAGTGGTCAGCATATTGTTCCAGTTTGCTCAGAACAACATATTCCCTCCTTGGGTAATTACTATTAGAATAGGAAAATATACATACCACAAAACAGAATAAACAGTAATGAGCAGAGCAATATGTATTCAAACCAGATCCATTTCTATGTAAGAATGAGGGAAAATGCTATGAGAAGTTTGGACATTAAATAAAACATAATGTCACAAGAGGGTCATATATTTCAAGTTTCTTCATGTCTCTCAATGTTCACTAATATTTCCATTTACTTTTCCAGTTTTATCTCAATCTGAACAACAGCAATTCATTCCTAACTGCTTCCTTCCACTAGAGCTCCTTCAGTTTATTCTCTGTATAATGTGAATACATAGTAATTTTTAAATAACTACTTTAAATTATGTCACCCTTATATCTAAATATCTTTGATAGCACCCAAATGCAATTGACATAGACTAAATCATCAATGTGATTTTTGAATGAGCTCGTGACTCTTATTTTCCATCCATTTTTCTCTTTGAGCTGCTCTTTTTTTTAAATTTATTTTTTATTGGTTGTTCACAACATTACAAAGCTCTTGACATATCATATTTCATACATTAGATTGAAGTGGGTTATGAACCCCCAATTTTACCCCAAATGCAGATTGCAGAATCACGTCGGTTACACATCCACAATTTTACATAATGCCCTATTAGTAATTGTTGTATTCTGCTACCTTTCCTATCCCCTACTAGCTGCTCTTTCCAATGGCTTTTTTTTGATGGCCTCAAATATGCACACTACCAACTGAGCTATACTCTCAGCCCCTATATGTATTTAATTTAATAAATATATATAACAATGTAAATATATGAATAATTATAAATCTCCTTCCTTCTCTCTCTTTCCCTTTCTCCCTTTTTTCCTTCTCTTGAATGTTGTTGCTTAATTTATGAAATATTTCTTTTTTGGGGGTACTGGGGATTAAACTCAGGGGTGCTTAACCAAAGAGCCACATCCCCAGCCCTATTTTGTATTTTATTTACAGATAGGGTCTCACTGAGTTGCATAGTGCCTTGCTTTTGCTGAGGCTGGCTTTGAACTTGTGATCTTCTTGCCTCAGCCTCCATAGCCGCTGGGATTACAGGTGTGTGGCACTGTGCCCTGCCCCAGCCCACACCATCCTCTTGCCACTCTGCTTGGCAATTTGTGAGATATTTCAGTAAAGGTTATTGTTTTATTTTATAAATAGCTAACATCTTGATTTTTTTCATTTGGGTACATGATGTTTGGAATTTAAGTTAATTTTAACCATTTTATACCTCCAAAATTGCATTATGAGACCTCCAAATATCTTCAAGTATTTCAAATACTTGACAATTTTGTCTCTATTTGTGTTTTTCTGAAACTTGACATCTAATATTAGGTAACAAGTCATCTCTAACCCAAGAAAGAACATCATTATTGTGTATGTAGATATTTCTATGATACATAGGTTTATACTACTTTTCCATTCTTTTGTCTAGACCACTGAGGTGGTATCAACAACCAAGCCCAGCTTCACTTCTTTTACTTTTCTATCTTTCTCTTCACCTGAGTAGATAATTTCTTCCTTTTAAAACTAGATGATTTTTTTTCCTCACAGGGAGAGCATGGGTAGTATGATACTCCAAGGAGAAGCAGAAAGATGTAAAACCTTGTAGAATTGGAAAAAAAAAAGTTCAGAACATGGCTGGGTTCTATAGTATTTTTGTCATGCAGGGGCTGATGTGTTCAAAATACTTCTTTTGAACAAAAAATTTTCTAGTGTGCATTATAATAGACAGGTCTTAAGCCAAGATGTTTAAGATTTAAGGTGTTTTTAAAATTATAGTTGTATAAATTGTAAAAATATTGAGATTTCTGTAACATTGGTGACCTTCATAAAATTTTTGTTGTTGTTTTTCCCTTTGCTCTAAATAAATTGGTGGTATTTTTTCAACTCATCCTTTATGAACATTCTAAAAACAAAGAACTTTCACACAGGTCTTCCAGGAAACTATCAATGGTACAATCCATTATTTAAGTGATGAGTTTTTCATGAACAACCCTTATACCACTGACTTGCTATAGGAGAAGCATGCAAGTTAGTTGACCCAAGGTTATCTTATCCGTGAGTTAATAGAACTGTTAAAACGTCAGTTAACTGTAATAGATGCGCAACTTGCCTTGACCATTGGTTTCCTAAATTATTTTTTCAAATTTAACTTTTACCTTTTGGCATTATTTCTTTTTAATTTTTAAAAGTTACTTAGAAATAACCAAAGGCTGACTATCTCTAACACATATAAACAAAACTCTCATTAACTTCAAAAAAGTTATTAATGGCGAGGCATAGTGGCACATGCCTATAATCCCAGCAACTCAAGAAGCTGACAGGAGGATCACAATTTTAAGGCCAGCCTCAGCAAGTTAGCAAGGCCCTAAGTTTTAAAGTGTCAAAATACATTCTAATAGAATGTATAATGAATTAGAACAAAATTTTTAAAAGGGTGAAAAAACTAATAAAAATAAAAAGGGCTGGGGATGCAATTCAATGGTAACATGCCCTCTGGCTCAATCCCCAATACCAAAAACAAAATAAAAAGGCATTGATGAATGTTAAAGTAATCACTGCCTGGTGTAGGTCAAAAAATTTATCTTTTGTACAAGAAATATTTGATATATACCACTAATAAATATAATAGTTTATTTTCCATAGTTTAATCTTTACATATAAAATGAATACCTATAATATATATTGCTATATGAAAACAAGTAACTCAGATGTGAATCTAGTTTTTTTATTTTATTCAGTATTATTCTTAATCATTTTTCAGTCTTAATTCATTGACTGAAATAAAGGTATTAAAGAAGCTAAACTTTGAAATCTTAACAATCAGAAGTAAAAATTATATACATTTGTGTATACACATTTAACTTTTTCAATTTATTTCTATATCAAATATGGATATGTAGTCTATCTGTTGTTATTCCAATTATTATTATACATTTATGCATAGGAGAAAAGACTAAATGAAAATAATTACTATGAGTAATATCTCATTTTTCAGTGTCACAACTGAGTTCAAGAAGGTCAGTTTAAAACTAAAATAATAAAAAAATGTACTATTTAAAATATTTACTATGAAAATATTTCTGTACTCCAGAGAGGCTTAATTATTTGAATAAATTCTGCCTTAAAGCATGAACATAGCTAGAAAGAACACTTTATATGAAGATACTGGTAAAGGGAGACATTAAAAATTTTCAATTAATTAAATTGAGCCAAATCCAATGAAAGATACTCTCCATACCTGACGGCACATGTAATCCCACTGAGTGTTAAGTTCTTTGAGTTCAGTGTCAAGTCTGGATGCAAACTCTGGCTCGGCTTCATACTTTATCTTCTGCCCACCTTCATTGACACTGTTTAAACTGGGCTGGATCGTCTGAATATCATTGACTAAAAGCTAAGGAGATAATACTATTTAATCTAACTGAAAAATATCACAATATATTATAAATGCATCATAAATAGGAACTGTATAAGAATGATGACATTGCATATGAATTTTGTCCTTTAAAATATGAAATAGACAATTCAGTTGATATCTGCATATAGATCTTACAAAAATTTTTAGTGTTTTTATGGCATGAATGAAGTAGGGAATTATCTGTGTGCTGCTTATTTCAAAAACAAAGGGAATAAATTTAGTGTTTCTTGGTAGAAAAAATGTGTGAAAATGAAGGGCTTCATACATTACTACTTTTGAAAAGATTTTCATTTTCAAACACAGGATATTACAGTAATTGTTTATAGCACGATGGGTGTGAAGGTTATTTGTAACCCAGATTTACTTTTTTAGCTTTTTTTCCAAAGCAAGTTCTTTAAAAAGCTATATTATTGTCTTCTTGCTGTATCACAATGGTATAATGAATATCATTTCATAAAACCATGTTGTGTAATATAACATAGTGCACTATACATGGAAGGAGTAATGGTATGAATAATAATCTGTAATAAGATATAAGAAGTAGTCAAAGGTTTCTTTAAATTATCTGCCTATTTATATTATTTTATAAAGTTAGGTTTAAATAAAAGGCAATACTTTCTCATTTATTACACCAGTGATTTCTCAAAGTTGATAGTCTTAATATTTTAATGTATTTTTTAGTTGTAGGTAGAAACAATACCTGTATTTTATTTTATTTTATTTTATTTTTATGTGGTGCCAGGAATTGAATCCAGTGCCTCGCGCACGCTAGGCAAGCACTCTACCACTGAGCCACAACCCTGCCCCCCCCCCGATAATATTGATATTCTAGTCTGTGTAATTATTTGTTGTGAAGGGCCTGGTAGGATGTTTATCAGCTTCCATGGCCTCTACTTATTAGATGCCACCCTTAATATCATCCCTAGCATGTTGCAACAACCAAAACTTTCTCCTGATATTACTAAATGTCCTCTGAGTAAAATACTGATCTAATGAAATATTACCATATAAAAGTGTTCACATGAAAGGCATCATATATAATCTTACTCTGCACTGTTTCAGCTGTTTTTTTAGAATTTCTGAATCTCCAAGAGCAGGCCATTCCTCTTTCAGGAAAACATCAACTTCAGCCATCCATTTCTTCAGTGTTTTTATGTGATTCTGGAATAAGAGAACATTTTAAGGCATTACTGGGTGCTGATTACTTTTTACATAGTCCATCATGATGATATGTCCTAACACAAGCCCACAAACAACTCCCATGTTTGAAGGATGTCTCTAAGTAGCTCTTCAGGAAAAGAATATTTTTACTAAGACTGCATTTTTATGGTCTACTCTATGAGCACTGGTGTATGAAGTCTGCTATTGTTAAAAATAAAAAATTACTACCAAATGTGGTTTTATGATGTTCCTCTCGAGAACATTAAATCATATCCCCCTCTAGAGAAATTTTAAGTTACAAAACAACTCATGATAATACTAACAATGTGCCCTTACACTACATAAAACAAACTATGAACAATAAACTCAATGTAATAGTGTCTTTATAGCCTCCCTAAACCCGAACTTCCACAAATTGTTTTCTACAGTTGACACTTTAAAATAGTCCCTTCAGTTGGGAACTTTCAGACCAAGATTTTGTCAATTTTAAAGAATAAGTTTTTGCTTTTAATTTCTTATTTGCCTGACCAGTTTGAAGCAATGATCAGGTGAAAAAAATCTTATCTTTTGCTGCGTGCATTGGTGCATACCTGTCATCCCAGTGGCTCAGGAGGCTGAGGCAGGAGGATTGTGAGTTCAAAGCCAGACTCAACAATTTAGCAAGGCCATGTGTAATTTAGTGAAACCCTTTCTCTAAATAAAAAGGGCTGGGGATGTGGCTCAGTGGTTTAGCACCTCTGAACCCAATCCCTGGTACCAAAACCAAACCAAACCAAACCAAACCAAACAAAATCCACTTCATCTTTTATCATTCATAAATAGCCAACTACCTCCTAGTTTTCCTCCTTGTTGGACACTGTTTTTGATGCTTTTTTGGTTATTTTTCAAACATGTCTGTCACTTTGTTATTTCTATAGGATTAAACCACACTGTCTAGATGCACTATATTCTCTTAAATTTCTTTGAAAATATGTGTTTCACAGAATGTTTGCCTTTTAATATAATTAGTAATATTATTAAAAACACTTGAATAAATCTAGAAGCTTCAACATTACCACCTTCCTCACATTTTCAAAGCTACTTGTGCCTCTTCCATATCTACACTGTTCTTTTTCCAGTCTTATTAACTTCTTCATTACTGCATTATCACTTTTTGGTATCTGCCTGAGTCTTAGTGCACTGAAATCATTCCTGTACATTGATGACAGTAATCTCCTCTTCTCTTTTTCCTTTTTATGGTAATATGATTTTGGGGGAAGCAAAGGGTGGTACCAAAGATTGAACTCAGGGGCACTGGAACACTGAGCCACATTTCCAGCCCTATTTTGCATTTTATTTAGAGACAGGGTCTCACTGAGTTGCTTAGCACCTCACTTTTGCTGAGGCTGGCTTTGAATTCACAATCCTGCCTCAGCCTCCCAAGTCACTGGGATTATAGGCATGCACCACCATGCCTGGCCATGGTAATGTTTTGAAAATAAAAATGTAATTACATCTTTCCCTCTTGAATATAGTAGTAACTATCCTTTATTATTATTGCTGTTGTTGATGTTAATCCCATTACTACTTGTTTAAAATACATTTTCCAAAGAATGATATTCCAGAGCATTTTCTAATCATATATTTTATTAATCTTTAAACATATAGTACCTCCAGTGAGTTGAACATACTAGTTCTTTTGAAGCTTTCTTCCTGTTTATTTGCTGACTAAAATTTTCCTTATCAAAGTATACATAAGATAATATGTTCTCACTTGATGTTGGACTTCTTTCCTGCCTATTCCTATAATGTTTAATGCACTACACCATAAGGCTTTGAAGATGGAGGATGAGGTCATGAACCAAAGAATGCATACATGGGCTGGGGATGTGGCTCAAGCGGTAGCGCGCTCGCCTGGCATGCGTGCGGCCCGGGTTCGATCCTCAGCACCACATACCAACAAAGATGTTGTGTCCGCCGAGAACTAAAAAATAAATATTAAAAATTTTCTCTCTCTCTCTCTCTCTCTCTCTCTCTCTCTCTCTCTCTCTCTCTCTCTCTCCTCTCTCACTCTTTAAAAAAAAATGCATGCAGCTCCTGGCAAAAAAGAATTTTTTTTCATGTATGTTATATGTATGTATATATGTACACATATGTTTATAAATACAGACATGTAAATATGCATATTGTGCTTATAGAATATTTTAGGACTGCATAATACTTTAGATTGTAAATATTAAAAATAACTAAGCATTTGGACTGGAATTTAAATTCAGAAGCATCTTATTCCAGTGCTTTTCTATCATACCATGATGCTTTCAAAGTTTCTTTTTGACATTAGTATATTTCACAATTGACCAACCAAAAAGGACATTACCCATAGAATAGTTTGTATTTAAAATTATTAAGCTAACAATATGTCCAAGTCCTATTTGTATTGATAAAAAAATTAATTCTAAAGAAAATCTAAGAACCAGAGCTATTAATTACATTTTTAGGTAAAATACACAAATTATACTCCATTGATAAAGGTTTGTATGTTTGATCTTATTGATGTCTTCAAAGCTTTCTGGGGTTCCAATATCAATTTACCTTTAAATTTGACAATGCACTATTGGGGAAAATAAGTAAATAAGTGAACGTAACAGTCAAAATTGGAGTTACCTGTATTTTTCGAAGTTTATTCATTTGCTCTTCTAGCTTTTGGCAATGTTCTACCAGCTGCGAGGAGAGTTTCTTCCAGCGTCCTTCAATCTCTTCAAATTCTGATTGGTATCTCTGACTAATTTCAGAGGGGGCTTTCTTTGAAATCTCTTTCACAGTGGTGCTGAGATAATTTAAGCCACTTTGTTGTTCTTGCAGAGAACTTTGCAAAACCTCAAAATTGAAAAGAAAAAATACATTTATACTAAATAATTAACATTGATAAGTTTCCAATAAATTAAGAAATTAAGCATACTTAAAATGAAATCTATGTGAGTAAATGTTCTAATATTAGTTCTATCTACTGATAATTTAAGTTCTTTATAGGAATAACTTAAACATTATATAGTGATAGTTAGCAATTCATGCCATTTTTAAAAACAATGTCAAACATGTCCAAATCTTTATTTTATTTTACTGAACCAAAGAATTTTAGAACATTTAATTACATTGAACCAGGGGTATAAAATAACTACATTTATGATACAGTTAATGGAGCTTAACTTAATTATACTAAACTCTTAGGAGGACTTATCTCTAGTCTTTTTAAAACTATACTAAATTATTTTGATATAAGGTAAAAATAATTGAATAAATAACCAGATTAGGGGCCTATTGATGCCAGTTAACTCAAGTTTCATATTTTTCAAAAGGTGATATTTTATTTAAGTACTGAATTGAAATTCTAAGATAATTTTGGGAAAATTTTATAAAATTTATTTTACATCTAACCTGCATAGGTTTCTCCTACTCAATGTTTTTTATTTTTTTTTAAAAGAGAGAGTGAGAGAGGAGAGAGAGTGAGAGAGAGAGAGAAAATTTTTAATATTTATTTTTTAGTTCTCGGCGGACACAACATCTTTGTTGGTATGTGGTGCTGAGGATCGAACTTGGGCCGCAAGCATGCCAGGTGAGCGCGCTACCGCTTGAGCCACATCCCCAGCCCTCAATGTTTTTTAAATGTAACTTTGATTATAAAGCAATAAAGGCTCATGATTTAAGAATGAAAAAATATACAGAACTATTAGGGTTTTATATAAATTTTCCATTTTATTCATAACTAAATATTGACTCTCAACCATGTTATATGCACAATCATTCCTTCACTTATAATGTGACCTATATCATGCAAAAAAATTGACAAATGTGTAACTTTTATAGTTTGATAATACCTTATGCCTATTTTGTGATACTTGATCTTTTTAACATTACCTTTAACTTTGCTTATGTTTACTTTATTAAACTGGTATCCCATGACTGACTTTTTAGACACTATCTGGCATATAACTATATTCTGAGCTAATCATTGTAAGTAAGCCATTTCCCATGTCACCAGGTATTTTTTTTAAACATATGTTTTAGTATTTTTAATTATTTCCATTAGATCTACAAATTCATTTCTACCTTTCCTCATCTATAAATTATTTTTACATCTATCACCTATCTACTAATATTTTGAATATATTCTGGTTATTACTCTAAGATTTAGACTTTATGCAAATTATATACTCATATATATATTAATGAATATGTATTTTATTAGAAAATGTTGAAATTATTTCCTCCACAAAATAAAAATTATAATCCTAACAGTAAATGAAAATGTTTAGCTTATCACTTCCAGAAAAACAGTTAAGAGTTTTTGAGCATATGTGCCCAAATAGTATATGAAAAATGGTCTCATTTTGTAAATCTGTATTTCATCCTTCACGATTCAAGTTATATTTTTTTCATAGATTGATTGGCCATTTCTGCCCACTTTTGTTGACAACAGACTTTCTTACTCATACAAAAATTATTTTCCTTGGACTTGTTTTTCTTTAAAATTGTCTCTGGTGTTTTTACAGTGGCTGTTGTTGCATCCATTGATTTTTACGCATCCTCATTATGTTTACAAATCTGTATTTTTTAATTTCCAAAATATTTTCAACTCTGTATTTTATATGTTATTTCTGCTGTAACTTTTGAAGTAGGATCCTTACACTTTACAAATACTATTTATAAATAATTATCTTTCACCTATTCCTTTTTTAGTGGAAATATTCTTTTGTAATTACCTACTCTGCATTTCCTGTGAGATTTTCTCTACTTCCCTATTGCTATGCGTTTCTATTCATTCTTGAAAATTTATTAGTTCTATAAGGTCATAACTTTTTTTTCAACCAAACTCTGGAATCATTACACCACGTATTAAAAATAACAAAATATAACCATAAAAGATTAAACAGCTACATTTTGCTTGGTTTATAGTAAGTAGTTTAAACAGAACAATATATACTAGAAAAGACTTTTTAAAATTTCTTTAAAATTATTTCTTAGAAGAAGGACTAATCATACAAAGTTTATTTTTTCATAATCTCCAAATGTAAATATAATATTTAAGTTCCTAAATGTAAGTAATGAATGTTTTCACATCTTTAAAAAAATTGAATATACAACTTAGGCTTTTTGAATTAATAGGAAAAGTATGGCAAATATCATATATTTTTTTCATATTTCATATTAGTATGTTTATCTTTCCAGATATATGGCTGTTAAAAATGGTTACTAGAACTCAAATAAAAAATTAAACATTATATTTGATGAGTATTTATATTCAAGTCAATTTTACAAATGTACTGATTTTACCCTTGTTTCTTTGAGAATTGAGAAATATTTATTTTATTTGTTCTTTTTAGATATACATCATAATAGAATATATTTTGGCATATTATACCTAGATGGAGTAAAATTCTAATGAGGATCGTATTCTTGTGGTTATACATGATGTGGAGTTACCCTGGTGTGTATACAAACACCAGGATAGGAAAGTTATATCCGATTAATTCTACTGTCCTTCCAATTCTCCACCCCTCCCTTCCCTTCATTCCCCTTTGTCTAATCCAATGCATTTCTATTCTTCCCCTCCTCACCCTCCCTTGTTGTGGGTTAGCATCCACATATCAGAGAGAATATTTGGCCTTTGGTTTGGGGGGACTGGTTTGTTTATGTCATATAGCACCATATTCTCCATCTGCATACATTTACTGACAAATGCTGTAAGTTCATTTTTCTTTATAACTGAGTAATATTCCATTTTGTGTGTAAACGATAAACCAATGGGGGAATTTTGGTGGCTTTTTTTAATAATTGAAACCAGTAAATCTGAAATTGTGTACTAAACTAAAAATATACTTTGTACATCAACAAAATGTTTTAAATGAGAGTATTTTATATGTACACATTTCTAAATATACACATACATATATGTATATACACAGTACATAAATTAGCTATATATTTATGGTAGAGAGAGAAAGGTGGCAAAAATTCACAAATTATATTCTCAAAATCTCTTCTTCATTTGTTGCACTGGTAAGCTATCATTCTTGTCATTTTAATTTTAATGTTAATTTAAAATTACATCAACATGGTATCTTGATATGAGAGATTCACTGTGTTGTTTATGATATTCAAATATCCACAGACCTTCAACTCTCCAAGTCTCTGCTCCATGATTTCATATTCAGTGACACTAAGCTGAGGTATAGCAAGTTTGTTTTCTGACTGCTGGATCCATGTCCGGATGGTACTCATTGTTTCCTGATAGCGCATGGGTGGCAAAGTGTCAAAAACTATCAAAAGTGGGAAAAAAAAAGAGAGAGAATCATTTAACCATTTGAAAATTTTGTCCTGTTTACCCAAAGTGTCAAACTCACCCATGAAACTGAGTTTAACTATTAACAAAATGTGGAAATCTGAAACATAGAGTATAATTATGACAATAAATTCCTACCACTTGTCTGGTATGTCAGGAATGTCAAAATTGTACTGAATTTTGAAATCATTCTTGCAAACTCTATATTGATAAATTCAGATTGTAAGGTCAGGGAACAAATATACAGACAACTGGAGTTATTGTTTTAGAGCCATATATATTATATTCAGAGAAAATGAGCAGTCTCTAACTACACCTAACTTCAGAGGCTACTCTTTCTGTGTTTGCCTTTGAAGAAAACAGTATAATTACCCAAAGTCCTAGATATTTTAAATTTTATCTGTCACCTCTGATTTTAATAAAACTAAACCAACTGATGTGTGTTGAATATATATCAGGAAGGCTAATAATAAGCCAATAAGTATTACCAGATCTAATTCTTATAATTAAATCTGTGAGATATGCATTGTTAAAACTATCTGAAATTGATGAATCTGAGGCTTTTTGTAGAAAGGCATTTGGTAGTGGTTTTGACAAAAAAGATATATATATTTGTGTACATGCCTTGTAATAATAAATATATGATAAAATATATGTGTATACTAGGCCTTTTATAATATATACTCTGTATTATGGAATGTGCCATATACAATGTTTGTTTATTAAGTTCTGAAGCATGTACGTGTGTGTACATAAAATTTTAGTTATAGTGACCATGTTCAATGAAATTAAACCTAAAATTAAGAATTTTGCTAACAATTGGAGACCTTAACAATGACATAACAGATTTCAAGGATAATCAAAATGTACTTCTAGAACAGGAAAATGCAATATGTGAAAATCAGGAGAAATTGGATGTGTATAACAGTAAATTAGACAAGGAAGAACAAACAACCATTAAAGTGAAAGATACATGAGAAATGAATACTTGGAATGAAATAGACACATAGGTTAGAAAATAATACAACACCAGTATGATAGTCTAACATAAATGTACCCCAGAAAGAATGTGGCACAATTTATATATGAAGAGATAATAGCTATTGTCCTAAATGGAAAAAAAAAACATAACCCAAGGTCCAAGTTTACACAATTATATCATTAATTAAATATCATTTATTTTTATAGCTAGGAATTGAGTGCCACTTCTATATGCCAATTCCTTCTACATGAAATAGGAAATTATTTACATTTATCTGGGAGCTCATGCTCAAATTTAGTAGATTTTAATCTGAGCATTTCTGATTTCTCATTAAATTATCTCTATGGTACTTTCGACTTCACTGTTCCATTTCATATAAATAATGTTCCATTTCATATAAATAAAACCAGATATTTTTATTTGAATGTTAGATGATAATAAACAAAGAGGTACCTCATGATTCTCAGTGAAATAGTTTGTTATGATGAAGTAAAAGGATGTGTCTGAGAAGGTATTTGAGCAAGAGATATTGAAAAAGAAAGCAGAGGCAAGGGGATATGATGGATGGATTATAAACTGCAAGAAGACTGATTTAATTGAAATTGAATATGTACATTCTGGAAAAGAGTGCTTGTTTCCCTTGTGACCATAGCTGAAACAAACGTGTATTATAAGCTTGCTAGAGGTTTTATTAATCAGCCCAATTTTATCCAGATGATGAGTGTATATGTCAGTAGAAGAGATAAGAAAGTGTTGGTGAAGATGTTCAAATTACTTTTTATTAGAAAGAGATCAACAAGTTTTTATGAACATCTAATGGGATGGCTTCTCTCTTTTTTCAGAAACAGCTGTGTAGCATGACAATTAGAAACTCTGATTCTGCAGTTTAGAAAACCTGGCTTTGGACTTGATTATCTATTTAGTAGTTTCAGGAAATTACTTCACTTTTTAGTACCGTAGACCTTATTTAATAGAAATAAGGATGATGATACTTTGGGGGCAATTAAAGGAGGTCATTCATTGATTATTCCTTCATTCGGCAATAATTTATTCAGTACTTTGAGCACCAGGAATTCAAGAAGTAAAAATAAAAGACAATAAAAACCTCAGTTCTTAATAATTCAAAATAGTTGGTGAGTCAGTAAATGAACTAGTAGACAAATAAATAGATCATAATAACAAATAGAAATTTCTGAGGAGTAAGAAGATTTTACCAGGTCTGTGGGCAGGGGAGAGATCATTTCAGATCTTGCACTAAAAACAACTTAAGATATATAATTACATACAAAAAATGTTGGAACACATGAGGACTTACACAAAGGATGGTGGGCAGCCTATAGGTCTGCAACAGCAGGAAGTCAGTACCATCCCAAGTGCTAGAGGTACATGGGAAGAGCTGGGATATAATGTCACAAGAACTCAGTCATTGGGGCCAGCCCTCAGGATCATAATTCACAAGGAACTTCCCTGTTGGGATGTTAGACCCTGAGATATGACATTTCCAGAAGGAGCTAGAACCTTGGAGGACTCATTCTCAGCCACTGATGGAAACACACCTGTTATGGTTTGGATGTGGTGTCCCTCAAAACTCGTGTGAGACAAGGCAAGATCTGGAGGAGAAACAATTGGGTTATGTCCTTAACCTAATCAGAAAATCACTGATGGGATTAACTGAGTGGTGACTGAAATGGTAGGGTGTGGCTGGAGGAGGTAGGAATTGGGGCGTGGCTTTGGGGGATATATTTTGTATATGGAGAGTGAAGTCTCTCTGCTTCTTCATCACCATGTGAGCTGATTTTCTCCTTCATACTCTCCCACCGTGATGTTCAGCCTCACTTCTGGCCCTGAGGAATGGAGCCAGTCTTCTATGGACTATGACCACTGAAACTGTGCACACTCAAACTTTTCCTGCTCCACAGTTGTTCTGGTCAGATCCTTTAGTCACAGAAGTGGAAAAACTGACTAAAACAACACCCTAATGCAGTAAGACACATATCCTATGTTATCTCCTTTTCCTACCTTCAGTGTTTCATGAGGCATTCCACTGGCCAACCCAAGCCAACAGCCTGTTTTTAAAAGAATCCTGAGCAATGAATTTTTAGTGGGAAGAACAGGGAATGACACTAAAAGCAAAAAGACAAATGATCTGCATGAGGACCATGGTGGGGAGTAAATAGAATTTGATTAAGAGAGGCAAGGGACATCCATATTTTTTCCAGTATGCTATTTCTTAATTTTAGTTGTTTGGTATGCAGATTTTTTTTCATTATTCAAACTTTTATATGTCATAGGGCTTCCTTAGATAGAACAAAAGTATATAATAAATAAATAAACAGAAAAAGGGCAGCAAGTGACAAAGCAGTGATCAAAAGGCCTCTCGGTGAAAGTACCACTTGAACAATATAAAATAACGGAAGGAAGAACCCATGTGAATAGCAATAGGAAAGGTTTTCCAAGTGGATAAAAATAAATGTAAATCTTCTGAGACAAGAATATTGGTAGTAGTGTAGGAGCAATGCAAGGAGCAAGTATATTATGAACAATGTGACCTAAGTGGAGTATGGTCAGACACAAGGGCATGGGAGTCTCCCTTGGGAGATATGATGATGAGGACCCATGAAGATGATAATGAGATGCTGTATTTTACTCTATATTATTCTATATCTCCTAATTACTTAGTTCATTACTGAGTATATAGCACATCTGTTATGACTATTAGTATTAGCTATGAAAAGTGACACTAGAAAATAGGAAATTATAGGAGACACACTTGAATTATAGTAGAAATTCTAAGGGTTTAATATAATTTTTTTCATTCGATCAATAGAGAAAACTTCCTGTTCAGGAAGAGAGGAAAAGATGAATGGAGATATTTATTTTTTATTAGTTTGGCAAAATCAGATCCTCAGCCAAATCCAAATATACTATTCTGAAATAATTTACAAACACACACATCAACTCATAAACATACACAATACACCTACATGCTTATTTTGACACAGACTCTGGAAGAACAGCAACTTTTCTCCTAAAGACTAAAAGTTGCCAAATTATAGGAAAATGTTTCATGTCCTTAGGTTTACCTAAGCAACATAGTTTGAATATCAGATAATATTTAATGTTTTTATACACATACACACACACACAGAGACATATTTTCTGTGTTATTACCAAGGCATAAGTCATTATATTGCACAGAATATTTAACCAATAATTTGTAAAAGTGTTAAGAATAAGTTTAGGAGAGTCTTGGCATTACTAGCATCCTGGAGAAAAAGTAAATTATATTTTCAATAATTATACTGGAGTGATCACTGCATAGAGTGAACATGTATTAAACTATCACACTGTGCCCCATAAATATATACAATTAAAATAGTGATTTTTGTAAAGAAATAGTAAACATTTGAGGTGATCAGTATGCCAGTTACACTGATCTTGTTACATATTGTATACATGTACTGAAATATACCCTACAAATATGTACACTTAAAATAAGTTAATTAAAAATGAACATGTATTTTAAATTGTTTTCTAAATTGTATCTATGTTAAATGAAAGGAAATACAGACTTGCAGATTTCCTATTTATCAAATGATTCAAAGAAATAAGATAACAAGAGCATGGTGGAGTATATAACCAATACTTAAAATACAGGTATACTTTAAAATATCATATATTTCCCAAATTCAGTTGGCATCCATCTATGGAGGAGAAAAGGAAAGAAGGAAGGAGGGATGTAAAGATGGAAGGAAATGCAATAAAGTCAAATAACTAATTTATTTAAAGCATAGGATAACATGAATTAAGCATCTCTAAAATCTAGGAAAAAGATGAACATTTATATATTTGATACATTTTCCCATGATAACCAAAATAGTTCTAGCTGGATATTAAAATAATCATATGACTTGATAAATTGTTTTTCCATTAATTCTCAGAAAACCTAAAAATATACACATTAGTTTATATTATCCGAAGAATAATTTACATCTAATGTTTCAGATTCTCTTTAAAAACTTGATCAAGTATCAAGGTATCTATATCATCATTTTATGTGGGCACTGTTTGTGTTCTTTGCATTAATGTAAAATATTTCAAACTTTGATTGAGGATGTTTGGACATATTTTTGTCTTCTGACCTGGATCCTGAGTCAACTCTGAGTGTTTCAGATGAATTGTAAAGCAGGGAGATAAAATTTAAAAAGGACTTATAAAGACCATAGTTCCTTTTTAAAATTTTTAATTGATAAATGATAGTTGTATATATTGGTTTATATTGGTAAGTATTTGTACTCGGGGAAGTAGAGAACAGAATGATGGTTACCAGAGACAGAACGGGGAAGACAGGGAAAGGGCATAAAGATTCAGTTAGACAGGAGAAATCAGCTTTATTTTTCTACTGCAAAAAATGCTGACTATAATAAATAATAAAGCATTATGCATTTCAAAATTGCTGAAAGTCTACAATTCCTGAAATAGCTACCTTTTTACTCATGTGTAGGTTCACCAACCAGGACATATGTCTGAAGAACTATGGTAATAGTTACCTAATGAGCTCTAATCACACCCTTAAGTCTACAGGACTTATGTCTCAGGAAGTACCTGTTAGATTCTCCCCTTTAGACTCCTTCTGGTCTCTGTTTAATACAGAGTGAAATAATTCAATTAGAATTGTCAATCTTATTTTCTATCACCATTTCAAATCTGTATTCTGGTAGAGGACTTGAAGTCCCCCGCTGATTACTAAATCAACTTTCCATTCTGTTCTGAGAAAAGACAGAACAACTTATGAAAGAGAAAAATGCAGAAAATATTATTCCCAAAGTCTATGGAAATGATGTAGGCCATCAGAAAATAATGAAGAAATAGTTGTTAAATGAGATGCACATTCCAAAGGTTAGTTTATTGAGCAACAGAATACCAAGTGTGTTTCAGAGGTTATTTATCAGGCTAACAAAAGGATATATATTTAAATCTATCATAAATGTGATTATAATCATTATTCTTTTGCAATATTTTTGTGATCTTGTTATTATTTACATTTTAACAGTATTAATTATTCCTTATATAGGTTATTTTTAATGTTTAAGTGGGAAATATCATACTTAAATTCAAACTGGTTAGGGAATCAATACCTTTCTCAAAATTTTATGCATTGCTTTTAACATAAAGTTATTATTTTATTATAGTCATGGCTCAAAGCTCATAGTTTTCATTCACTCTGTTCTCTTGTATCTAATAAAACTAGGCTTGGTAATTTTCATTCCATTAATTCTGAGTATTGAATATGGGCAACATACATGGGATGGGATCCTCTGAATTTTTAATACTTTTCTATTTAATGAATCTGACTTTCATTGCATGTATTTGTACTAAACAACCTGACAAAGAACTTTCACAGGATTTACTTCATATTGATAAGCTTTGCTGAACATACATATTTTTTCAATTCCCCCCGAATTACAATCCTCAACCAAAGTTGGCATTTCATTGAAATTGATCAGAGTGAAAAAGCTAATCTGTTGGGCATTGTTCTGAGGTGTTTTTAAAGAAACAAATTCTCAGAATAGTTTGGCAATCAAACTATCTAATATGGTTTCTGGAGCAAGGTAGAAAACTATATATATATATATATATATATATACATATATATATATATATATGTATATATATGTATGTATATATATATACATACATATATATACATATATATATATGTATATATATATAAACATTAAAATAACGAATTAATTGTTATCCTTCCTTTCTGGGAATGTAACAATACCACATAATGCCAAAAAGGATTGCTGTCAATGCTTAGAAAATTCTTTTACAAATTTGGAACACTGTGTTCCATATAAAGAGATATGCTAGTGAATCCCAATTAAAGTCTTTTAATTTTGTTTTATATTAAAAAGAAAGAAAGAAAAGAGTCTTGTATGTAAGCCAACATCCCCAAAGGCAAATTGAATATGAGCAGCTCTACCTCCTAGTCATTCAGATATTTTGTGGGTGCTATGGTTGTAATCCCAAACTAGGAGCAGAAATAGTCCAGGTCCATATAGGGAAATTCACTTTATTCATTTGGTATAAAAATACATATTAATAATTCAACCAAATTGCAGTTTATTTACACAATAAGTCAATAAATATATACAATTTAATATTGTGACCATCTTAAAAGACCTCAAGTGTGCTACTGATACCATTTTACCCAATCCAGATGTATAAAAATATGGCCAAATGATTTATCATTTAGTTTTTTAATACTTCTAAATATAACTTTCATCTCAAAATATTCTTATGACAATTTCTACTATTCTTCTATAGCATCATATTATAACCTATAGATACCATTTAATGTTTTACATGAAGAATGGAAATGTTAAAGGATGGTATGAGTGTCACTCAATCTGTAAAATGTCCATGATGCTTAAGTTCCATTCTCACAAAAGGCCCTAAATAAGGTCTGGCATGAGGAAAATATAGATGGGTTTACAGGCACTATATCTAAGATCATCACATATGTATTTTCAATACTGGGAAAGGCACCTAGGGCTTTGTGCATGCTGGGCAAGCACCCTGTCACTAAACTACACCCTAAACCTGTAAGATTTTTTTAAGAAAACAAACAAACAAAAACACTAAAATGTGAGTCCTTTACTAATATTCATCTTTGGAACTACAGATGCATTTTCATTTTAATTACTTTTTTTAAACAAGTTTGTATCAATAGTGGTTTATTAAAACACAAGTTTCTTTTGTGTTTTTGTTGAATTTTCCCTGTTACAGGTTTTTGTCTAAAATTATCCCTATTCTTTCAACAATTCTGTCGTCAAGACATCCTGTTAAATTTTAAAAATAATATTTATTTTTAGTTGTAGTTGGACACTATACCTTTATTTATTTATTTTTTGGTGGTGCTGAGGATCGAACCCTAGGCCTTGCACACATTAGGCAAGTGCTCTACTGCTGAGCCACAACCTCAACCCCATCCTGTTAAATTTTAAAGATGACACTTTTTTATGTTCCAGCATAGCAAGTTGGCATGCTTGCCAAGATTCTCGAGGCCAAGGAGCAATTCTTGTACCTCATTATATCAATCACATAATTAGTTTAAATAAATATGTCTTTTATTTTTGCTGTTGGATGTATAGATAACAAAGAATGAAAAAAAGTACTATTTATACTTAGTTTTTAAAAATTGTATGTTTTTTCATAATTGTCTCTGGAATTAAGAAGCAAATAAACAGAGCGTGTGTCTACTGAAATAAAAGATGCATTTACCTAGACATATTAAATATAAAAGTTAAAATATGCAAATTCTAAGACAGCAAATTAAGTCAATCTTCTAACCTGGAGTTGGAAAAGTTCATTCAAGTCAATCTCCATTTTAATTTTCAATCTCAGTGTCTTAATATGGAATAGCAGCAACTATCTACAGAACTTGAAATCATGGTCATAAACTATATTTGCTCTATATCCTATTTTTTTCTACTATCCCAATGAGAGGGGACGTTATTTCCTATAATTATAGTAAGAGTGTCCACTCAACACACTCTCTCATATCATTACTTCTTCAAGAGCTACATCTATTTTTCTTTATCATCCCTAGCACAATGCTAGTTCAACATGAAATGGACTCTCACTTCTGTGGCTATTATATTTAGCTATCTTCCTGCTTCCTCTTAGAATCATTTTTCATTTTTTTCTTCACATATAAGCTAGGGGCTAATGTTTTCAGTAATACAAATAAGACTAATTTCTCCAATGAAAATTCTTTTAGAGATTTCAACTATTATTAATATAACACAAATTTTACATGTAAACTACAGGGGCCTTCAGAAATGCTACCCTAATCTTGTCCTAATATTTCCATGATTTACTAGGTTCCAGTCTTTTTGTCTTCCTTTCTGTCTCATGGACATGCCAAGCCCTTCTTCACTAACTTTGGCGTTCTGCCTGGTTTTGGTTCCTCTTAACATCTTTTCTCCAACTTATCACACATTTGACACCTACATATTATATAGGATTGGTTTAAACATAATCTCCCTAGCATCAGGGTGTATGTCACCAAAATGATTTTAATCTATGATATTATTTAGATATTGTTATTCTCTCTCTTTCGGTAAGCTACATTAGGACATAAACATTACTCTTGGTTTTCTCTAAGTACCTGATGCCCAGCACTTTCAGGGAACATAGGAGATGTTCCAAATATTAATCATTGAGTGAATGAACAATACAATGCTTTGCCAGCAATATACAGGGATAAAACAAAATAATGTCCTTTTGAAATTTTAAAACAAAGAAAACACATTCTTTGTCATTAACTAATGTTAAAACCAAATCAAACCAACAAAAACCCTATTATATTCTTGACACAATTTTCACCTCACTATTGAAATAAACTCAAATTATATTGTAGATTAAATTTCCACTTAGAAAAAGGGTATATCTTCTTTGTTAATTGATTATTCATAATAAACTAGGTCCTATTTTAATATTCATCTGAAGTACAGCATAGCTTTCCTGGTTTTTAGTTATTAGAAAAGTATTTTAGCAATTGTTTTGGGAGACAATTGTAAGTCCTCTGTCTCCAAGTTCTAGGCCAAAAATAATCTGTTTTTCTCTAAAGACTGTGGACATTTCATATAAATGGAATCTTATAATACATATTCTTTTGTGACTGGCTTCTTAGGACAATGTTTTCAAGATTTATTTAGGTTGTAGTATTAATCAGTACTTCACTCTTTTTGTTAGTGAATAATATTGCATTGCATTAACATACTCATTTTTTAATATATTTATCAGTTGATAGGTATTTGAGTTACTTTCACTAGTTGACTATAATGAATAATGTTGTTGTCCATTCTTTCAGTTATTCAAATCCTAATAGCTCACATGTGACACTGGGATAATAAAATATATACTCAAGACGTTTTTTTTTCCCCTGAGGACTAAGTAATATAATTAACAAAAAGGTTATTTTAGACTAAAACTTATTAAAAATAAGGTGCATTTTATCTTTTTATTTCTTATATAATTTCTGCCAATTTATAAACACCAATTCCTTATACTGCTTTTTTACCATTTAAAGTATAAAGTCAGTTTATTTTACTGCGAGAAAACTAATAAAGAAAAAAATTAAAAATGAAATAAAAGGGCAGATGTGTAGGAGATATTGTTAGCTCTCATTTGCTAATTACTTAATATATTCAAAGTAATTTGGAATAATACAAGAAATAGATTTACTCCATGGTAACAATTTGTGAGTATAGCATATACATGTATAATACTTTGAAATACTTATGAATTAACAAAATAACCTCCCGTGTGATTAAATGCAGCAAAATTTTCATTTATTACATGTATTTCATATTTAATTATAGGATCAATCAATCAAGGCAGGCTTTCTAAAAGGGTGAGTAGAAACATTAAAAATGTTTGAATAAATCAAATAGGAGGAGAGAACTTTAATTTGGAAATAAAAAGAGTGAGAAATTTTGGAAATTTCATAAACAATTATTACATGTATATAGAAAAGGAAGAGAGATGATAATGTGGATGGATATATTGAAGAGTATATGAATATTCAGCATGTTTTATTATTTTTTATAATAAAAACCACAATAAAAACACAATATAATAAAAGACAATAACTTGTGTTACTTAGCAATAACACAAGTTATTGTTATATCTCAGTTATTGTTAAATTGAAACAAGTTGAGCCTTAATAGGCATATGAAAATCAAAATATTTTCCAGTAAAAATGCTCTTTGCCCATTGGTTGTAGTATATCCATTAAAACATTCTTGATTTGAAGGGAGTTTTATGGATTTTTATGACAAGATAAAATACATTTTTGTTAAATAAAACAACATATAAAAATTTAGAAGATTCAAAATTTGGTTGTATAGAGGTAAAGCAAGAAGTATACTGAAATCCACTAGAGGGAGCTGATATTATTTTAAAGTTTTATAACCTAATTCCCCATCAGAAAAAATAAATCCCTTAGCAAAAACTGCTTTGAAAGTATAAGAGAAAAAATTTTTTTTTGTATTTTGCTTTATGTAGTTCATTTCATTTTCTAAAAATAAAAAGCTAGGAAATGAGGAAAGCTTCACTTTTTCAGCATATTAATTCTAGAAATGTTATTCTATAGTAAATTTTTTGAAATATTTACAAAGAAATGCAGTGGGAAAACATATCTTCCAACTAATTGAAATTTTTGTAGGAAACAAACACATATCCTTACACTTCTTATAAAATGGATTTTTAAAAATATTTTATCTTTATGCCTTAATCCCCAAATATATCCTATAATTCTTTGTATATTCACATGAACACATATGTATGTATGTATGTATGTGTGTGGCAGATCAAAAACACATTTACTGGAGAATAAAACTGTTAATAAACATGTGTCTCAAAAGAAACTTATCTTAAAATTTAAATTGATGGATAGAGATATTTCTGAGCAGATACTAGGTATATTAAGAAAAAATTAGTGAAAGACAAAGAGAGATCTTGAAAAATTTGCTAGTCACATGGTATACATTTGTATAACCACTTTATTTTTATTTTTCATTTTATCATCAAAGGAGAAAAGGATAATTTATATAATTATAGTTATCCAAAAGTAAAATATAGCCCAAAGTATAATTTTTCCATAGCTGAGTTTCAGTTGCCACATATATGCTATAGCTATAATACTCTCCATGTGAATTGATAGACATATTAAAAGATGCCTACAAAAATATCTTTATACAGAACAAACTGGATTTAATGAAAGCCTGCTCACATGGCCTCAACTGCTCTTTTATTTTCTTCAATATTCAAAATGCCTGATTCTGAAATTTGCAACCCACCAAGGATAAGTTATAGGTATAAAAAACATGTTTTATTTGCTTTTCAGTGCAGTTGTGAAATTATTATGGGGGGGAAGAAATATGTTGTTTGCCAACACAAGTTATTTTATTACTTATTAACAGAGGTTGTAGAGAAATAGTTCTATCCAAAAAAGTTATTCTTTAATGTTAGTATTTTCTGTTCTCCACACAAATAATCAATTTGAAAACTTTCAAGTTAGTACTTTATAGTATTTTTACTTACTTGTTTGTAGCTCTTTCTCTCTGGCCTGCACATCAGCAAAGACTTGGTTAAAATGATTTGTAAAGGCCACAAAGTCTGCATCCAGGAACATTGGCCCTTGTCCTTTCTCTTTCAGGGCTATGCTTTGAATTTTTAATCGCTCAATTTGAGGCTGAAGAGCTGACAGCCGGTTGACTTCATCCTGTACCATAATTTAGAGTATTAAAAGTAAATAACACTTTTACTTTGCATACATTACATTTTGCAAACTAAATTGTTAAAAGGCAGCGATGCAAGCTTAACTTAATACCTTTAACAAACACTGGATAAGAAACATCCATGATGGTTTAAGAAAATCTAAACCACTAATCATCAATTTAAGAATGCCAGGGCTCTATTTTCAATTTCTATTACCATATATGATGATCTTTAAATTCAAGATGATATCATTTAGAGAATTAATGGGCATGAATGCATGCACTGGAAAAGTACTATGAATGATCTTAAATGTTTTCCATAAAAAGATGTTTGACTGCACCCCTGTTATCTCAAAATTGTTTGCCTTTGCTTCAAACTCTAAGTTCATTCAATAAATAATATTTATTATTTCATGTGTATAAATATAAATCATATGTACTCTCTAGATATATGTATACATCCATACTGTATTAGATTACAATACATAAACATTTTAGATCTTATGCATATATAATATTTGCATATATATACACACATATACATATATGTGTGTATATATATATACACACACACACACACACACACACACATACACACACACAGTTAATGCATATACTTATATCTGTATGCCTCTACCTTTAGTATGGCCTCATTGCTTCTCCTGACCAATCAAGCAATTGCCACTTTTTCAAATACGCTGATTATTTGTCTAGGTTTTCTTTTGTCCTGATATGATTATTAACAGCACCCATTTTCACTCTTGATATTACTCTGGTTTAGATGGTAAAATCACATGAATAGTGATGTGCTGTCCAAAATGGTAGTCACCAGAAGCACACAGCTACCGAACACTGGAAATATGGCTTTTTGAAACTTAGATGTACAAAATTTTAAAATTCACACTAAATTTTATTTATTTGTTTATTTATTTATTTTTGTGGTTCTAGAATTGAACCCAGGGCCCTGTGCATGTGAAGAAAGCACTCTACCAACTGAGCTATATTCCCAGTCCCTACACTGAATTCTTAACACTGAGTGTGAAAAAATTAACAACACAAATGATTTCATTATTTAAAAATATTGATTAAACTTCAAAATAATATTTTTGACAAGTCAGGTTAAATAAAAGGCACTATGAAATTAATTTACCTGTTTCTTATATTTAAATATAGTTTCTACAACATTCAAAAGTCTATATATGGTTTGAGTTTGTGTCTTGCATTGTATTTGTTTTGGACAGTGCTTTTCTCTACATAAATGTTTTTGTACCCTTGTTTCCAGTGAAATTTTAATTAGTTTGTATTTGATACTTACATAACTTTAACTCAAACAGAAATTTTGAAATGTTCTTTTAAAAATATCACCATGGTTGCTTACTTGTAATTGATACCTGTGCTACCTTTAGAAAAAAAGCACTTGGGGTTGTTTACCATTTAATATGTAAAAAACAGGATAATTAACATTAAAAATTGGAACATGAGCCAATTACAAGGAGGGAAAAATTAAAAGAATTACAGCAATTATGAACTAAATTTAAATCTGAGCTTCCTGGCAATCACAGAGAAAAGGCAAAATAAAATCAATTGTTAATTTTGGATGCAGGCATATTATTTTGGAGAGAGTGATTTGTCTTGGGATGTTAGAAATGAATTTATCACCTAAAAACTTCTTTCACAGCAGCAAGACTACATTATGGTCAATGCTACTTGTTCTGCTTTAGAAGATATTAAGATAACTTTCCGAGGAATGATAGTATGATGTTATAATCATTAGTTGATTCAGGTAGGCTAATTTCTAACAGTTGAAATCTTTGGATAGTTGAAGACTGAGGACATTTAAACAAACTGGAAGGTAACCCATCTGGTCTTTATTCATTCAAATAGAAATCCTTTCATCAAGTGCTAGAAGATAAGTACATATCCATGGACAATGAATATTAAATAGATAAAGGGTAAATCCTACGTATTTCTTTACATAATACACTAGACTCACATTGACACTCAGCATTGACATCTGCTGTGAACATTTAAGAAACTGATTTACATTATGCCAGACGGAGGGCAGTCATTTTTTCCCATTCAATGGGCTCTAGAAATCCTAAAGTACAATCAAGTGTGTTGCACAAAACAAAGCTGACTTTGAAACCAATAAAACATTTGTACAAATGCTCACTCGAGACTAAAAATTCTGAGGATAAATCATAGGAGAAATCATTTTGAACTGAACTATTCGACATTTAAAATATGTTAACAATTAGCCACTGTTTCTATAAAAGGGCTTGGTGTGATCTTCCCTCCAAGATAAGGGATCTTTTCTGAGCTTGTTTATCCTTTAGAATAATATGCTTAACTGATGAAAATTTTTGTACTTTTCTCAGGAAAGGGTCATGGATTCCTTCTAATTCTCAAAAGGTTTTCTAAACCACAACATATTAAGAACCAGTTGTGCTGAGCATTAGATTATAAGCTACATCTATACTCTAATACAGAAATGTCTCCAAAAAATAAAAAGAAAGAAAGAATGAATTGTGGTGCACACCTGTAATCCCAGGGGCTCTGAAGGCTGAGGAAGGAAGATTGTGAGTTCAAAGCCAGACTTAGCAACTTAATGAAGTCCTAAGAAACTCAGTGAGACCCTGTCTAAATAAAATATAAAAAAGTGCTGGGGAGGGCTGGGTTTGTGGGTCAGTGGTAGAGCACTTGCCTAGCACATGTGAGGCCCTGGGTCTGACGATCAGTACCACATAAAAATAGATAAAAGAAAAATATTTAATAAAAGGGGGGCTGGGGATATGCCTCAGTGGGTAAGTGCCTGTGAATTCAATCCTCAGTACCAAAAAATAAAACTAAAAAGAAACAATTAACAAATCAGATGATGTAATTTATTTACCTATCATTAGTCATAGTCAAATATTATAATTGTATCTCTTGAATGAGTGATATTAAGCTTATCTGCTAAATATTTTACTTAAACTTATTTTAAAAATTAATAGGAACCCAAAGGTCAGGGAGAAAGAGTAGTGGTTGATAAAGAGAAATGGGATTGTGTCATCATAAGCCGAAACTTTGTGGCTGGATGCACAAAAAAAAAAAAATTCATTTTGGATGACTCCAACAACCTTGAAAGAATGTTTATACACCTATCATGGATTTCACGTTGCTCCTCAGATTAAGATCAAAATTCTAGCATATTCCCCTCAAATTATTATTTGTTTGTATACATCTGCCTTTTCACCTTCATTGCTCATCTTAGTTCCCTACTCCTCTATGTTCCACATTCACAAAGGCCTTTATTTAGTTGCTTGGTCTTCACTGCACCCTCCCACCTTGTTCCTTCTTGTTTTTATATTTTCTTTTGCAATACTGGGGACTGAACTTAGGGATCCTTTACCACTTAGCTACATAACCAACTCTTCTTATTTTTTGAGGCAAGATTGTTTTACTCAATTTCCAGACTGGTCTTGAACTTTTGTTCTTCTTGCTCCAGCCTTTCAGATAGCTGGAATTACAGGCATGTGCCACCACACAAGGATCCCATTGTATTCCTTTTGAATGTTTTTTTACTGCACTGTTCTCTTATTTAATGCTAGCTCATCATAAAAGTCTCAACTAAAATATATCTCCATCAATGAAGCTGTTCTTGGTAGCTGCATCTAGGTCAGGTTTTCCCTGTTAGACATTCTCCCCAAACTATGTACTTTTGGTTAAAGTATTTGTCTCAGAGGTAATTTGTCCAAGAAGTGATTTTTATATCTATTTATTTATTCATTTGCTTAATGTACCTGTCCCCTACTCTGTGTACATATAATAAAGCCAAGGTCAATATTCACTCTTATTCCCCAAAACTTAGTGCTGTGTTTTTCTTAGTGAACTGTTTCTTGAAAATTTATATGTGGGAGCCTTAACCCTCTAGGAGGCCCTACTTAGAGATAGGGCTTTTATATGGTATTTAAGGTTTAAAGAGGTCATCAGGGTAGAGTCACAATCCTATAGAATTGGAGGCTTTATAAAATCAACCTCTCTCTTTCTCTCTCTCTCCTTCCCTCCCTCCCTCTACCTTCATACATGCACCGAGGAAAGTATGTGAGGTTGCAGTTAGAAGGAGCCATCTACATGCCAGTGAATTCCTTCTTAACAGAAGTTGAACTCCACCAGACTTGATCTTGAACTTTATGTTGTTGAAATCAATCACTTAGTTTTGTTTGTTTTGTCATAGCAGTCCAAGGTAGCTAACTTACTTAGCATCATTCTTGACTATGTTAGAGATACTGAATATATATTTTAAGGATGAACGTATTTTGTGGATGTTACTACTAATTTCTATATTTGAATCTCAAGAATCAGGTTAAGGTAATATCATTATATATTTTTTAAGAAATAACTAATGTGAATTAGTCCTCCAATTCATAGGAAAGAAGCCAAGGGTTCTGTTACTAAACTATAAAACACATGCAAATATAGAAAATTCCTAGTTTACATATTTGTTTAATAAACTAAATGCCTTTGTAGTATTTTCTTTATTTTTTAAAAAAAAACATACTTCTTGAGATTATTTACTTCCTGGAAAAGTTGTAAATCTAATATTTAGAGAAAAAACATCAAGCCCTTCAGTTTCTACCCACCTTTAAAAGTAACTTTAGGGGACTGTGGTTGTGGCTCAGTGGTAAGGTGCTTGCCTAGCATGTGTAAGGCACTGGGATCAATTATCAGCACCACATATAAATAAAATAAAGGTCCACTGAAAACTAAAAATTAAAAATTAAAAAAGTAACTTTGAGCTCGCCACTACTTTCTGGGTTCAATATCTTTACCAGACCGTACTGTCACCTGTCCATCTCCAGTCCCTTTTATTTAAAGCATTCTTTTAAGAGTATTCACAGTAACCTCCATTCATATTGAATACATTCACCTCAATCATTAATGGTTCATTCAGGAAACCTTTCTATCCATCTTTTAATCAATTTCCCATTTCCCAGGAAAAGTGTGTAGTTCATGGTAATGATGGGAAGTATTCAAGCTATTTTCATTTTTATAGATCTCTAGTTTTCATATCATTTGCAATTATGGTCTTTAATCTCTTTCTCAGGCCCATTTGTGCCAGTTCCATCTTGTTTGCCCCTCCCAATCTACTGTCCACTCTTCTTCTCTGACCCAAGAGAGATATTTACAGATTACAGCCCCCTTGACTTTGCCTTCTGATTAACATTAATCAATGTGAAGCCCTGTCCTGATTCTGAAGGTAGGTAGTAAAGTAAAGTAGTTTATTTTAAGGGCTTCATTTCCTTCAGGGTGGTTTCGGCTGGATCTTCATCCTCCTTTTACTATTGGAATCTAACTCTTTTTGAGCTTCTATAAGTTCTCTCCCTCATTTTTTTCTGGCCTAAGAGAGGTAAAAACTCTGCTGTTTGATTGATGCACTCTCCCTTGAGGTTCCTATATACTCCAACACATTTGTAATGAAATCTTAAATTATACTAATTTAAGTAGGCCTTTAGTTTAAAATTTTCCTTGTTTATCCAATTGTATAGCATAGCAATTTGTTGTTGACCTGTGTTTCTAGCTATTTGTATAGATCCACTTTTTCAGCACATGATTGAATTTTGTTCCTATCAAGGAAAGAGCTCCAAAATATGGGCCTTTTTTTTAAGACTACCATGGTTTCCACACTAACCATTTTGCATAGTGACAACATGAATTAGCCATGAATATCTTTGCTGAATATACATTTAGGACTTCAACATCCATACACTGCTTATTCAAACTGATTTTCTTTGCTTATATTTTAATCTTTACTATGCTTAGATAAATCCAGAGAAGGGGAAAATTTCCTTACTAAATACTTTTCTATTTACCTCTTGAAAATCGCCTTAAAATGACTCTATTGATCATGCTCCAAATGGAAGGAGGAAAGAAAGATCCTTACCTTACAGATTTTTAACTGGCTTTTAATTGCTGTTGGCTCTGATGTGGTGGTGGGTTGGGTTTTCAACCAATTTTCAGCAGTAGTTGTCATCTGCTCCAATTGTTGTAACTGATTATAGAAGATGATGATGATGTTCTGATACTCCAGCCAGTTAAGTCTCTCACTTAGCAACTGGCAGAACTCTATCCACCGGCTGTTCAGTTGTTCTGAGGCTTGTTTGATGCTGTCAGCGTTAACACCCTCTAGAAAGAAAAAGAAATTTAAATATATCCCCTGAAGCCACAGACGAAAAGAAATGATCTGAAAACCAATATGTTTCTACTCTACAAGTATTCACTATATGAATGATTTCAAACAACAACATTTATTTACTGATAGAGATCTAAAAGTATGGAGATGATTTCTGATTGTCCATAGGGAATAATAAAAGTTGTATAAGTATCACATTATGTGAATTTCATAAAGTAATAAATGAAGTGACCTACAAGAGTAGAATGTATTAAGTAAAAAATAAAGTGATCAAAACTCTGATGGGGGAGATGGAAGGCTGATAATTGAGAAAACGTTTTGATATTTCCAAGTAAATGTTCAATATGATGTTTTATTAATATATATTTTATAAAATTGAATTGCATTTTATATTTAAAAATGAGTTTGGGAATGAAATATAACTTGCATGCTTTTTAAATTTATTTTTTAGATGATGGTAGAATACATTTTGAAATATTATACATATATAGATAAGTATAACTTGTTCCAATTAGGATCACATTATTGTGGTTTTACATGATGTGGAATTACAGATTGTATAATTATTTAAGAAAGATATGTCTCATTCTCTGTCTTTCCTGTTACCATCCCCCCATCCCTTCCTTTCATTTCCCTTTGTCTAGTCCAATGAATTCCTAATTTTGCCCTCCCTTGTTGTGGGTTAGCATCCAAATATCAGAACATTCTGCCTTTGGTTTTGGGGGGGCTGGCTTATTTCACTTAGCATGATATTCTCAAATGCCATAATTTCATTCTTCTTTATAGCTAATATTTCATTATGTATACATACCACATTTTCTTTATCCATTTATCTGTTGTAGGGCACCTAGGTTGGTTCTATAGCTTGGTTATGATGAATTGAGCTGCTATAAATATTAAAGAGCCTACATCACTGTAGTATGCTGATTTTAAGTCCTTTGGAATAACCAAGGAGTGGGATAACAGGGTCAAATGGTAGTTCCATTCCAAGTTTTCTGAGGAATCTCCATCCTGCTTTCCAGAGTTATTGACCATTTTGCAGCAATGTATGAGTGTACCTTTTCCCCCACATCCTCACCAACATTTATTGTTGCTTGTATTCTTGATAATTGCCATTCTGACTGGGGTGAGATGGAATCTCAGTGTAGTTTTAATTTGCATTTCTTTAATTGCTAGAGATGTGAATATTTTGTCATACGATTGTTGATGGATTGTATTTCTTCTTCTGTGAAGTGTCTGTTCAGTTCCTTAGCTTTTTTATTGATTGGTTGGGTTACTTTTTTTGGGGGGAGGCAGGTTAAGATTTTTTGAGTTCTTTGTATATCCTTGAGATTAATGTTCTATTAGAGATGCTGGTGGCAAAGATTTTCTCCCATTCTGTAGGCTCTCGTTCATGTTCTTGATTGTTTCCTTTGCTAGGAAGAAGCTTTTTAGTTTGATACCATTCCATTTATTGATTATTGTGCTTTAGGAAACGTATTTAGGAAGTCAGTTCCTAAACTGACATGTTAGAGAGTTGGGCCTACTTTTTTTCTAGTAGACACAAGGTCTCTGGTCTAATGCCTAGGTCCTTGATCCATTCAGAGTTGAGTTTTGTGCAGAGTAAGAGATATAGGTTCAATTTCATTCTACTGCATATGGATTTCCAGTTTTCCTAGCACCATTTGTTGAAGAGGCTATCTTTTCTCCAATGTATGTTTATGGCTTCTTTGGGTAATATGAAATAATTGTATTTATGTGGGAATGACTCTATGTTTTCTAATCTTTTCCATTGGTCTTCATGTCTGTTTTTGTGCCAGTTACCATGTTGTTTTTGTTACTATAGCTCTATAGGATAATTTAAGGTCTAGTATCAGGATGCTTCCTGTGTCACTTTTCTCACTAAGGTTTGCTTTGGCTATTCTGGCCCTCTTATTTTTCCAAATGAATTCCATGACTGCTTTTTCTACTTCTGTGAAGAATGTCATTGGGATTTTAATAGGAATTGCATTAAATCTGTATAACACTTTTGATAGTATTGCCAATTTGATGATATTAACTTTGCCTACCCAAGGACATGGGAGATCTTTCTATCTTCTAAGGTCTTTTTTAATTTCATTCTTTAATGTTGTACAGTTTCCAGTGTAGAGGTGTCTCATCTCTTTTTTTAGATTGATTCCCAAATATTTTATATTTTTGAGACTATTGTGAATAGGACAGCTTTCCTGATTTCTCTTTCAGCTGATTCATCATTGGTGTATAGAAATGCAACTGATTTATGGGTGATAATTTTATATCCTGCTACTTTGCTGAACTAATTTATGAGTTCTATGATTTTACAAAAGGATAAAAACATTGATCCAAAATTCATTATTCTCTATTATTGCTATTGGTTGTCTAGAAATTAACAGATTGTCCATTGAACCAAGAAAGTATATTAAGCACTCAGAAAAAATAATCTTTCTAGTATGAAAAAGATTTTTACTTATAAATATGGAAGCTCATTTGAAAGATTTAAAATCACCTACACCAAAACCAAAATCAGGAAAACTCTATCAACGGCAAAAATGAAACATAAGCACACCATTACTCTTTTGGAATATTTACTATGTGTCAGGGAATGTGCTATGTCTTTTCATAGATGACATCTTAGATAGTCTTTTTTCATAATTTGAAATATAACTAAGCCCAGTATTATATTATCCTATACACAGCATGAAAGTATGCCAACATCATACTATACTATGAGTTAATATATTTCCTCTCAAAATTAGTTCACAAACTTTAGATTTTCTTAGATATGTCAGTTTATATAGAACCCCTTTAACCCTTTAATAAATGCTATTATATAAAGCAGAAAATAATTACTTTGTGAATTTTAAAACAACTTTAAGTATACTATTTTGTATGTGACAGTGTGTGTGTGTGTGTGTGTGTGTGTGTGTGTGTGTGTGTGAGAGAGAGAGAGAGAGAGAGAGAGAGAGAGAGAGAGAGAGAGAGAGATATGTTTGGTACCAGGGATTAAACATAGGTATTCTTTAACAATGAGTCACATCCCCAACCCTTTTTATGATTTTTGTTTGATTGATTGTTTTGAGACAGGATCTTGCTAAATTGCTTAGGGCTTAGCTAAATTACTGAGGCTGGCTTTGAAGTGATTCTCCTATCTCAGCCTCCTAAGCCATTGGGATTACAGGCTTTCACCATCATGCCCTACTTATAAATACTAAATATTTGAATGTTTCATGTTCCCATATTTATACCCTAGGATCTCAAAGGGAGGAGTAACTCACCCACAAGTTCTTCTAGATTAAAATATCTAAGGGGTAAAGTTATTTAGTAGAAGACTAAGTTGCCTAAGAGAATCTTCTTTTTGAATGTTCATTTTACTTAAATTTCTGCAACATGTAAATGGAAATTAAACTCCTTTTGTGTAATCTATTTTCTTTTTTTTCTTTTTTTACATGTACATGGCAGTAGAATGTAGTTTGACAAATTATCCATATGTGGAGTATAACACATTCTAATTAGGATCTCTTTCTTCTGGTTGTACATCATGTGGAGTTTCACTGGTCGTGTATTTATATATGAAAGTTATGTCCGATTCATAGTACTGTCTTTCCTATTTGAGAAACTAAATTCTTAAAAAGTCTGAAGGACATCTCTAGCAAACATAAGGCTGGTGATTTTGCTAACTTGTACATGCCTCCCACTTCATCCTTTTTAAAGACTAAAGATATGGATTTCAATTCTACATCTATATTATCTTGTTAAATTTTGCTGTGTTCAGATATTTTAATTTCCATTTGTTGCAAACCAAATCTCTCAATTTCTTCCAAACATGAATCTAATTTTAATAAAATTCATAGTATGATACTACTCAAGATAACATATACTACTCAAGAAACAAACATTTCAATCCGTCTTTTGGAGGATATTTTTCTAAATAGGTAAAATGAGGAAAAAATAATAAAAAATAATACATACCTGTCTCTGTATATTGAGCTATGGGAAAGCCCATAGATTAGAGAAACTAAAAACTCTCCTAATTCCTTCCTAATATTTGAGGGAAGAATTAATCTTATTGAGACATGTGGAAGTATGGCATTATATGCTATTCATGATAATTTGGTTTTTAGTAGTGAACAAGAATTATACCAAAATATGTTCTGAAGAATGCTACTAAGTAATTGTAAAATAATGATGTTTGGTATAAAGAATATAAAACTCTGATCATGTCTGGCACTTTTTTTGAGAAAAGGTATTATGATAGAATGTTAAAATTGTTTCTGGAAAATGAAAGGGCAAAATTTAAAAATACACAGGGGAGAATTTTTAATTGTTAGGCAATGACTTAAAAATGTGCTGTGGATTTAAATGATCACATGTTTAAGAGAAAGATTTTCAGCATGTGTTGAAAAAGCACTTAGAAGAAAGAAGTCCATGATGTGTAAAAAGTCAACAGAAACCAGATATTGAGTAGGCAAATAAGAGATACTAAAGCAAATTAAAGGTACTGATGGATTATGCTGGACTATACCTTAATTAACATTTGTTTAAATGTAAGCCAACACAGAGAGAAAACTTTCTGTGCTCTTGAGAAAGTGCAACCTTACCAACCCTATTATAAATTGGAAAAATAACCATGAATTAATTTTCAATATTAATAATATAGTTGACTATTTCCAAATGATAAAACAAGCTATAATGAAACATCAACACGTTATGTGGTATCTATTAAAATCCTTGTGGCAAATTTTAATGAATTTTGTTGATCATTAAATAAAATTCTATGCTGTGTCCAAACAAACAAAAAAAAGTAAAGATGTTGAACATGCCTGAAAAGGAATTAAAGGAGAAAGACTTCCACATTAGGACAAATGAGAAAACAAGATAAAAGGTATAGAAATTAAGAGTCAGAATTTTAGATTTAGACAGATCTGAGTTCAAAATGAATGTCATTGGCCAGGCACAGTGGCGCATTTCTAAAACCCCAGTGGCTCTGGAGGCTGAGACAGAAAGATCTGGAGTTCAAAGCCAGCCTCAGTAACAGTGAGGCCCTCAGCAACTCAGTGAGTCCCTGTCTCTAAATAAAATACAAAATAGGGTTGGGGATGTGGCTCAGTGGTCAAGTGCCTCTGATATCAAAAAAAAAAAAAAGAATGCCATTTACCTCATGAGTGAACTCATATTTCTTATCTATGAAATGATTAAAATAGAACAAAGTTTATTAGGGTTGTAAGTTAACATATATGAAGTACTTACACAAATTATCACATATAATAAGCAATCAATACATATTAGAAACTGTTAACATAGAGGATATTAAAAAAAAAACATGCAGGAAGCAAGAAAAGGAACCAGTTCTCTGAAACACTGAAATTAGGGGAAAGGAAGTTTTTTAATGATTGAAAAAACTATTTTATAACAAATTGATGATTATTAATTTTTATAAGTTTATTCTGTTTGTCCATTCCTCCATGTGGTGCTGAGAATCGAACCCAGTGCTCAACATGAGCTACGCAAGCACTCTACCACTTAGCTACAACCCCAGTCCCAATGATAATTATTTTTTAAAATTAGTAATAATAGTATATAATATATATAAATATTGGATATAGAAAAAATATGTATGAATTGTTTAAAGAAATTTTATCAATAACTAGTCATGTATTAATAAGAGAGAATTTTGGAATTATTTGTCATACAATTAATGTAATTTAAAATTAAGGACAGCCACACCAAAAATTAGAGAAATTTCTAGATGTCCCTGGCAAATATGAATCGTAGAGAATCAAAAGTCTTATGAATATATATATATATATATATATATATATATATATATATATATAAACATTGTATCCTTTTACTAACTAATTTGTGATTACGCTTGCTGCTGAATTAGAGACTGCCTATCATTTTAAACTATAATCCTCTCTAAGAAATGTGTCACCACTGGCAGTATCTGATGGAGTTCTCAGCTTAGAGTAAAAACAAAATAACTACAGTGTACTTGTGAACTCACTGAACACCAAATCAATAGTTTACTTCCTATGAAGACAAACATTAGGAGAGTTATATATAAGAAGCAAAAAATCATGCAGTCCTCCCTTGCTTCAAGTAAGCTTTACAATACTTGAACCAGGGATTGGAAGCACTGTCACATTTCAGATTTCTCAATGTTTCTCTCTTCAATTAAAATTTGAGTGGTCATTACTTCAAGAATTGGTAATACATTTGCCAGTTCTACTGGTAATATCATAAAAAGAGCCCTTAAAACTTTTCTAGAATAAGTAATGAATTTGTTTTCATATGAGTATATGCATATGAAAAATTTTACTATTATATGTAATTGTTTTATGTATAAACATTTCATAGAATTATTCTCCTTAACAGAAAATACAAAGTTTTATGGTAGTTTGTAAGAATAACTACCTGCCAAATTTAAGTATCAATCGTGTGAGCACCTGATTTTCTAATTTTTGTTAGCTATTCAAGAATACAAACACTAACTCACCAGGCATTATGAACAATACTTGTGGAAACCACTTTGTAGTAGCACATTATAATCTCAGGGATAATGGATCATAATCCATTCACATCTCATATTCTAAACAACCCCTGAAATATTCTATGAATAAATATATTGCACCTAGAGGAAATGGATCATTACTTGAAGCGCATCCATTAATTTTATTACTTGTGTACAGTGCATAACAGACTGTTAGAATAATTTTAATTGTGCACCACCTTCCATGCAAGTACTTCAGAACTGCCACTTAAAGTGAAGCATTTCTCATCAAGTATATTCATCATTAGCTATGAAGCCAGGGTAGAATAATGCAAAAACATGAATTAGAAGACTATTTGGAATAAAAATTTAAAGTCACTAAAACAGTATCCTATTTTTGTTGCACTTTAAGTGAGGGTCTTTACAAGTCCATTTGGTATTCAAATAACAGTCTATCATGTAGTATAAATTTATTCAGAATCCATGAAGACAAGGCTGAATTCTGAGACTAAATTCTAGAGGCTTCCATGACTTTACCAACTTTTATAAAACTGCTAGGCCATTTTTAAGAGCAGTTCCTTTTAAAAACCAATAATATATATATATATATATATATATATATGTGTGTGTGTGTGTGTGTGTGTGTGTGTGTCTGTGTGTGTGCGCGCGCACTTGTAGATTTATGTATGTATGAATGTTGGTATGTATGTAACTGTTGGGACCCTAGTTAAGACAAACCAAAGATTTACTAATATATCCCATTTAAAAAATATTTTTAGTTGTAGATGGACACTTTTATTTATTTATTTTTACGTAGTGCTAAGAATCAAACCCAGTGTCTCTCACATGCTAGTCTAATGCTCTACCAATGAGCTACAACCCCAGCCCTATCCCATTTTTATTTCCATGGAATTTTTAGAAAAAGAAGTCGGGTTCCTATTATTTGTTTTTTGCAATTGGTATTTGGTTTTGTCATTGATTCCCCTCAACAACAGTGGACACCATGATGCCCTCCTTTCATATGCATGCACAAACACATGCACAGAGTCTCTACCTTTTGGTGATTATAATTAATCCAAGAAAAATATATCAAATAACATTTATTATACGTGAACTCTGTGTTGAGTTTCATTCTAAGTGTCATGTACAAAGAGGAAACACAAATTGCCCAGAACTAAAGAAGCAATAAAACAAGACCTATATGTACTTATGTAAGGCTTATATGTACTTATGTACTATATATGTACTTATGTACTTATTCATAATGAAGGGGCTGGATTACCAGAGAAAGAATTATATCCATGCTCCATTGATATAAAGACCTATTACCAAATGTCTTCATATTAAAATAGATAATTATAGGAGTTGCTACTACTGAAAATCCTTCAGTGATGTGAAAAAAAAATTGTGAGAGGTGTGATTTTGATATGAGCCAAACTGATTAAGATCTCTTCCTTAGCACATCTGATAAAATTTTGTTGCCTAAGCTTAAACATCATTATTTATTTGAAAATATTTAAGGAACTATAAACCAAAGTATTTAAAAATGGAGTTAGTTAACCTTATACATAAGAGAAGCCCTTATCTGAATTATCATTCTGTGCTATTTAATTACAATCCTTAACATACTTACCATTAGGTGTTACCTTAAGTACTATAATCTAGCACTCAGGGGATAATAGTTTTGATATATTCTTTTAGTCTAATATACTAATAATCATTACTTTTATTTAAACTTTTCCTTAATGTGTTTGCCTTCAGGCGCTTAACTAATACACTGAAAATCACACTTAGAAGTTGAAAATGAAGCACAATTCAATGCAGAAAACACCATTTACCCTATTATATAATGATATTGTAGTATCTCCTCTGGAAATTGTGATGAAGCCATTTTTTTAGCTTAAGGATTGGAAACTTGAGCTATGGATATATATCAAATTAATATTTTGATATAACTGGTAATTTCAATAGTAATAAAGGAAAATTATGTAAGCTGGGCCTTCTTTATGTTTTACCTGACTGATAAAGAGGTTGTATGTATTCATACAAGAATAGTAATTGATATAAAAATTAAGAATGAAATATCCTTCTAAATAGATATAAACAAAGTACATGGGTTTAGGTATAAAAATGTGCATGATGAGATTTGGATTGTCTTAAAATTCCACAATCTGTATAACATACTGAAAAAGTTTGCCTTGAAGTAAACAGTTTAAAACAACTCAAAATAATGCCTTAGGACCCCAGTACTGAGTCATCTATGTTACATGTTACTGAAGAATTGGCAAGATTATTTGCTGTATTAAATGGGAAAAATGTTCTAAATTTTAAATTATTTTATACCATTTATGCATTTAAATAAAAGTATGAAATTAAATTTTAAAGAAGGTTGTCTTGTTTCCTTTTAAAAAAGAAAGCAAATAAAGAATTTAGAAACTCCCCTTTCAGTGTAACAGTGAGAGGAACATATAAATAGTTCACTATACACCAAAACTAGTCTCCTACCTACCTTCACTAAAGCTCTAGGACATTATCAATGTCTTGAAGCTAAATGTATGATCCTAATTTAATATATTAATGATAAAATTCACAAACATTATATGTATGCAAAATCTATTCCAATACCCTTTCAAGCTGCTCTCCATCCTTATCTAACCAATTGATTTTGGCATAGAAAGAATAAATTTTAATGTTAGTTCAAAAAACAGATTTAATAAAGAGATGAATCACTTTTAAATCATACCAAATTTCTCTACATTGGTATATTTTTGCAGTTTTTTCACTTCCTCTTTCTCAGCACATTTCTTAAATTCTTCAGTAAAGTGCTGTCAGCACCATGGATTTAATTTTCTGCATTATTTAAGTGTGTTAAAACATTGGTGTTTCACAAGTGTTTGGAAATGGAGAGATGTTTTTTGTAAATAAATCTAATGGACTATTTCAGTTCAAACCTGAGGTAAAAATGTAAATTATGACAATTTTTTGTCATGTCTTGGAGTTCCATTTTGTAGACAAGAAGAGTTCCAAAATCACTGTAAATTTTTAAGAAATAATTTAATCTTTTAGAAAATGATTTTAAGTAGAAAATTCAATTTGCTATAAATGTGAACATATATAGTTCATAAAATGTTTTCCTTTCATAATCTATAATAGCTATACTTGGTCTTCATACACATGTTTACACTATGAATATTCAGTGTTTTACCATGACAAAATAGAATTCATGCATATAGACATATAGATGCATACATATTATAGATATATATTTATGTTGATGGTATAATATTATAACATTGTGGGCTGGGGATGTGGCTCAAGTGGTAGCACGCTCACCTGGCATTTGTGCGGCCCAGGTTCGATCCTCAGCACCACATACAACAAAGATGTGGTGTCTGCCAAAGGCTGAAAAATAAATATTGAAATCCTCTCTCTCTCTAAAAAAAAACAACAAACAAACAAACAAACAAAAAACTTGCAGCAGAGTGGTACCTGATCCCCCAACCTAAAGGGTCAGCTGCAAGTTTCTAAAAAAAATAAAATTAAAAAAAATATTATAACATTGTGTAAAAATGATTTGCCTTTATCTTAATTTTTGTGGAAAGTATATATGGTTTAAAGGAATATCTAATTGCATGAGATGCTAAATGAAGTATGGTAATTAAAACCCCATAGAACAAATGTAAGAAAGATGATTCTGGACTTGTATGTTTAAGTGATTTAGTGAGGTAATTGTTGGGAATCCTGTTATACAGAAAGCTTAATTTACATTTCAGCTTCATGAACTACACCAGTGAACTTTAGTTCTTGGCTCTCTGGTAGAAGTATTCAAAACTAGGGTTAGGAGTTTCTCTTAAATAAACCTAGACAGGTACTCAAGGCACTAATTTTGTGTCTGACTTATTTCACTATTTGTACAATCATAGAAAATAAATACTATACAATGTTTTTGAAAGATAAAAAGGATGAAAGCAGAATTCAGAATATTTTGATAGTAATTATGTAAATTATTTTTATTTAATGGGAGAGTAGAGATATGGTCATTTTAAATAATTATCCTGTTTATGGACCAAACTCCAGCCTAAGCATGTATCAATTAATCATATCTTCACTAATATAACATATAGGTAGCTTGAAGATGATGAGGACGACGACTCCTCCTCCTCCTCCTCCTCCTCCTTATTATTATTATTATTATTATTATTATTATTATTATTACCAGAGAATGAATTCAGGAGCACTTGACCACTCAGTCACACCTCCAGCTCTATTTTGTATTTTATTTGGAGAAAGGGTCTTACTAAGTTGCTTAGTGCCTCGCTTTTCCTGAGGCTGGCTTTAAAGTTGATATCTGCCTGCCTCAGCTTCCCCAGCCACTGGGATTATAGGCATTTGCTACTGCATGGTTGTTTTCTAAAAATATTACCAATGTTTTTATCTTTTTTTTTAAGCATATGAAAAAATGTTTAATTCTTTTGTCATTAGGAAATTACAAGTTAAAATCAAACAGCCAGGCGAGATGGCACATGCCTATAATCCTAGCAGCTCTAGAGGCTGAGGCAGGAGGATCTCAAGTTCAAAGCCAGCCTCAGCAATTTATGCAATGTTTTTATCTTAATTATCATCTTAATTTTGTTTTGTGAAACAGAATTTAATCAATTAATATTTACTAAGGACTTACTAAATGTCCTGTTTTATTCTCTATGCTTCCGAAAATTAGAGATACGACAACAGTTTGGAAAACTGATATTCTCACTAGTCAATGATCATTTCAACACTTATAAATAGTTTCACATACCAAAAATATAAATCATTTCTTTTATTTCTAAGTGTTTAAATACTTTTTAAAATAATTCAGTGTCTGCTAATATCAGATAATCTGAGGTGAGTTATGCTTGATATTTAATTGTTAAAATTAGACCATTTGGGGGTTGTGGTTCCATGGTAGAGCACTTGCCTAGCATGTGTGAGGCACTGAGTTCATTTCTCAGCACCACATATAAATAAATAAATAAAATGGAGATCTATCAATAATTTTAAAAATTAGACCATTTAAAAAATAAAGACTGTGGACTTGTGGCTCAGTGGCAAAGTACTTGCGTAGCATGCAATAAGCCTTGATTTCAATTCCTAGTACCATATTGGTTTTAGATGTTTTTAAATTATTTTTATTGTTCCCATCATTAAAAACACAATGAAAAAAGAAAATACAGACATTACATTAGCTTATTCAAATGAAAAATAATAATATAGTTTCTAGGGGGGATTATATAACAATTAAAATAATATTTTAGATCATATAATTTAACATGAATATGCTGTTAAACCATCAACTAAAATCACCAAATCACATGTATCTAAAAAATAACCTATTAATACTTTTCATTATCTATATATTAATTAATTATTAACCCAATTCTAAGCTGTCACATTAACTTGTTCTTATTTTAAGCAAATAGTCATGTGGCTCATTAGAAGAAAAAAATGAATTGATTTCCTATTAAGATCATTGACTCATTGAATTTTTATAGTGCCAACGTAGCAATTAATGTAAAAAATAATTCATATACAGAATTTATGTTGCAGAATCTGGAAGATTCCATAAAAAGCTGACATGTAAAACAAAAACATGTGTTATATTTGTTTACGATATTATTATAAGTATATCCTTTACAAAATAAAATGGCATTTATGATTTTCATAACATTACTTTTATCTGAAAATAAATATAATACTATAGCAATGAAATTTTGAAAATTTGTTCATATTTCATATCAATAATGTTTTACACAGATAACTTTGAGGTATCTAGTGTTAGCAAAGATTAATTTTATTTCCTTCATAAAAAGAAATATATTAACATTGTATTTTTATCTCACTAAAAATTAACTTATATCAATGTTTACAGCAGCTCAATCCAAAATAACTAAACTATGGAACTAACCTAGGTGCCCTTCAAAACAGATGAATGGATAAAGATATTGTAGTGTGTGTGTGTGTATATATATATATATATATATATATATACACACACACAATGGACTATTACTCAGTCTTAAAGAAGAATGAAATTATGGCATTTGCCAATAAATGGATGGAAATGGAGAAAATTATACTAGGTGAAATAAGCCAATCCCAAAGAACCAAAGGCCCAATGTTTTCTCTGACATGCGGATCCTAATTCATAATAAGGGGCATGGACAGAGATACTGTGGATTAGATAGCAGGAAGTAAAGGGAGGAGTGAGGGTATGGGGGTACTACAATAGAATTAGTTGCACATTTTTACCCCATGTGTACATATGATTACACGACCTGTGTAATTTACCTCATGTACAACCAGAAGAATGAGAAGTTGTTTATGCTTCATTTATGTATGATGTGCCAAAATACATTCTATTGTCATGTATAACTAATTAAAACAGATTATTTTAAAAAAATACAAAAAATAAAAACAATTAGTTAAAAATGAGATTCCTCCAAGAGATGTTTATTAAGTGAAGAAAGACACAAGCTTAATATAGAAAATGTAAATATACAGCTAGAAAACAGGTATTAGTTTAGAATCTTCCATATAATATTAGTCTTTTTGGAAAAATGTATTGGAAAAACTTACTTGCAATCAGATTATACTCACTTTAATGTATTATATACAATTGCCTTCATCACCAATTATTTCTATAAACCTTCTTAAATTATTCATATTTGCATTAAAATATTCTACCACATCACATTTTCTACCAATGGACACAAGTTGAATTTCCCCTAATAATTTGCTTAGCATTAAGAAAGAATGAAAAAACAAATAACCTTTAATTTAAATTTGTATTCAAGTAGTGCTTGTCTAATATAATTCAGCTGATAAATATGAACCTATGTGTTTATCAAATCCCTAAGAAGATTATCTAAATCAACTCCATGTAATTACCATTCACCATCTGTTCCACCAGGGTCTGAGCTGATCTGCTGGCATCTTGCAGTTTTCTGAACTTCTCGGCTTTTTCTCGATCTATGGCCTGCAGCATGATAGCAAAGGTGAGTATTTCAATACAAGGATTGTGAATCTACACAGTAATTATAACTTCTATTTGCCCTTCCAAGCCATAAGATATTTCACTGTCAGCTTATTGCAGAAATCTACAGATATTTTTCTCAACTCTTTTGTCACCAAAAGCATCAAAATGGCAGTAAAAGCAAAAGACATTTTCATCCTGAATTGCTATTTTTAATAAGATTTCTATTTTCTAAACTTATTTTTGTAATTATTTCTGATACATTATAATGTTATACTACTTAAAAAGAAGGAAGTAAAAGGGCAAATCATAACAATGAAAGACAAAATATTAGATAATTAAAATGAAATTAATCATTTAAAGATATATCACTGATACTAAATATATTTCTGTTTTCAGTAATAGTATTAAAAGTCAAATTAAGAATCCACTAATATAGAAAAAGTATAAAGTGCTATAAGTATGAATAATTTAGCATAAAAAATAGATTTAAATACAAGACCGTAGGCTAATATTTTTATGTAAAATAGCCTACATACTCCAATTTCCAGGAACATTGGGTTCAGTTTGAAAGAACTTTCTAAATTCCTTTGTTCATCCCTCCTAATCACAGTTAACTTTTAAACAAAAGTTACAAAATTTAAATTAACAAAAAGTAGTATTGGGGCTGGGATTGTGGCTCAGCAGTAGAGCTCTCGCCTAGCACAGGTGGACCTGGGTTCAATCCTCAGCACCACATAAAAATAAAGGCATTGTGTTATGTCCATCTACACCTAAAAAATAAATATTAAAAAATCTATTAAAAAGTAGTATTGTATACCATTGACTTTAGCTAATATTTCAATTTTTAAACCAAAATGCGGAACTCTATACTACTATACTCATAAAAAGATGTGTCTATAACATATGTCATATGTTTTAAATCATAAACACTAACAGAAAAGAAAGCTACATTGCAATTAGCATATAGTAAGAACAATAATCTCTGTGATAAAATAATAGTTATAAAACTGATTTTACCTGAGTTTGAGGAAGGACTATTTTTCAAAATCATATTCATACTTACAGGCATTTAAACAAATATTACACAGTATAATACTGGAGTATATGTGGGAGGGGGTATAATAGACACATGCACACTTGCAGCATTGTTGAACAGAAACTTATGCAAGGAAGGAAATGTGCAATATTTGTTTTGTCCAGTATGGAAGCCAATAGCTACATATTGGTATTGAACACTTAAAAGTCAGCCAGGATGACAGAGGAATTACATTTTAACTTAATTTTATCTAATGTCATTTCATTAATTTAAATTTAAATATCTACACATGACCAGAGTTAACTGTAATTGTACAATGCAGATTTTGTGTCTTTCATTTGAAATCAAATAAATATAAAGTTATGAATGTAAATATCAAAAATATGGCAGCATCAGAAATACTTCCATAGAAATAAGCATTCATCTAGACTAGCCTCTTTCCCAAGCAAATAAAAGGATGTATAAAATATTAAAGTTTAGAATAATTGAAGAATGAAATGAAACATTATAATGTGATAGCCTTATTTTTAATAACTACATCCCAACTTAAAAATACATATTTTATATTATACTGTGAATAATAGCAAAAGAAAACACTTTTTTCCTCACAAGTCAACAAATTTTGAAGGTGATAGACAAATTTTAGTATCTTGGATTCTGCTTGAAACTTTCAAATTACACAGGTTGCATTGGTATTTGATTTTATGATCCCACAATCTCATTCTAATCAACAGGCTAACATTCTGGATTGTCTTGAAATTCACTTTCGAAAGTTAGTACTGAATTGTTTCCACAAACATGCAGACAGATATGGTAGGTTCCAACTGGCTGGTTGAACTGAAAATTCCATGAAAATAATGCAGCCACAAACAACATCCAGTTAAAGCCCAAAGAAGAATATAAAATTCCTATTTCCTCAATTCCTTAACTTTTGAGTTCTAACTTCCCTGTCCTTAGCATTGAATTGGCACATTTTTTAACACTTAACATATTCCCTGTTAAAAGGTAAATATCATTCCCCAAGAATTTTAAACCAGTTTATTAGAGAAAAATGAGCATATTCTAAGTAAATCTATAATATCTACATCTCTTAAAAACAAGATGTGGGTATTTTTGCTTTTAACTACATTGGGAAATAAATCAGTGAGAAAAAAAAACACTAATGCCATAAGTGAACAAGGCGAATAATAAAAAAATGGAGTCAACTGGTATTCTTTGAATTGCAAGTTAGAGTTTCTCTTCTCAGAATGGTTTGTATTTTATGTGTTTTGGGGTTTTTTTATGTTTTACATGAAATTACATAAAGGGAAGACTCGGAACACCATCTGGTCTTCATAAACAATGACAATAAATTAACAACGGCTTTTAAAATGCCATGATCATATTCTCTTTATTCTAAGCATCTGATGAGCTAACCAAATAGTAATGCTAACAGCCAAACTTTGAATATCTCATGGATAATATTTGAGCTTAAATATCTTGTTCTGTTGACCACATTAGGCCAGTAATTCTAATACAAGTAATAACAATAACAACCACCACCATGATAAAATAACAATCTATGGATCTGTTACTATTACTCTCCCATTTTCATAAAAGAAGAAAGTGAGGCACAAAGCAACTTATAGAAAATTTGAAAACTTCAGAATAATCATGTTAAAATGAAGTTTCTTACTGGTTTTTTATAGGTATGATTTTAAATGCATGTCATAATAAGTGTGAGGAAGAATGAGCCAGCATTATGTTATCTAATATTATATAAGAAAAAATGGGGCATCAAAAAAAAATTGAATCACAGATCAAAGGACACACAATTGAAAAGTTTTAAGTCCAATATTAGTACCATGCTCCTCCATTTCAAATTCAGGTTTCTTTCAAACATAATCTATTGCTTCTAGGGATGTTTCATTGGGGAAAAAAAAAAAAAAAGAAAATCAAACAGACTTGAGCCTAACAGAACACAATTCAGCAAGGGTGAGTTTTTAGTTTGAAGGTAGTTAGGAATATTGAAATAATTGAGGCATTATTAATTCAGCATGGACCCCAAAATAACAGAAGGAATGCCTGAATACTCATAATGGACACTGACAGTCCACAGGCTGATTACCAGGCCCTATATACTTCAATTACCTGGCTACATTACTAGATGTATATTATTTGCAAACCACATCACTGGTGCATATATAGAGACAAAGGCCCTGGAAAGAAGCAGGGAATGCACTTTTAATATCTATGTGCAGATGATATCCTCATTATGTTACCTATCAACAGGGGAATCCCTTCATAGAGGAGTATTAGAAAATGAAGAAGAATATGGTCACAAATATGCCTTGAATAGTGCAAAGGGTCAATGGCAATTAAGAGTCCAGCAAATATTTCATTTCAGATACAGTTGCAGATGGTCAATTAAAAATAATCAATCATAGGGTAGCAAGAAGTTGGTAAAAAAGGTAATGAAAAGAAATGTTTTGGAGAACTGTTTTTTTCCCTCACTTGAATTAAGTTCTGTCTACATCTATCTACTAGATGTTTGTCCTTAACAAAGTGATTCAAACTTTCTGATCCACAATGTTTTCTTTTTCTTTAAAGAGAGAGAGAGAGAGAGAGAGAGAGAGAATTTTTTAATATTTATTTTTTAGTTCTCGGCGGACACAACATCTTTGTTGGTATGTGGTGCTGAGGCTCGAACCCGGGCCGCACGCATGCCAGGCGAGCGCGCTACCGCTTGAGCCACATCCCCAGCCCCGCCACAATGTTTTCTGTGTAAAAAAAATAGAATACCTACAATCCAGAACTTCTGAGGGGACTAAAAAAGGCTCTTCACATAACTTATTTTTTAAAGAAAGAAAATTTCCACAGTAAAATGTCAAACTAGGAATTATTAAGCTGAGACAAATGTTGTGACATAAACTGAAACAGTATCAGACGAATGACAATATGTACTTGTTCTCATTAAAAGTCATCTTAATAATCTTAGAATTTGAGGAAAAACTTCTGACATCAACATCTGATTAAAACACCTGACTTACAAAAATGTGTAAGAAGTATCCAAATAACCACATTTTAAGTGTTAACAAAATTGATTAAATAAACATCACTGAAACTGCTTTCTCTTGGGATAGAACCACACAGGTATTTGACTTCAAATGAAATATATGGAATTCTGTTTTAAAATAATTTAGATCAGTAGTTCCAAGTGTTTCTACTTTCTCTCCTTTTTTGCAGAAACATGCATTAAAATACAGAAAATGTAAAAGTAGAGTCACATCACACAACAAACAAAAACAAAGACTGATGAGAAATACATTGTTGGAAAAAGAAGGACATATGGTTTCCTTTAAAGAATTATGTGCCATCAGGGAAGACATTGGCCTTCTAACGATCTATGTTGCACAGTAAAAACTGGTTTGACACCAAAGCAAACCAAACACAAAAACAAAGTAATTTAGTCCTCCTGCATATTCCCTTATTTATTCCCATCAAAATTACTATATCAAAGACAACACTTACTTCCAGGTTACTATAGTCAATGGCTGATTCTCAGACCTCAGCTTACTTATCATAATTTGATTCAGAGAATTCCATTTTCTTCTTGAAAGTATTTATTAAGTTAGCTTGCTGGACCACATGCACACAGTTTTCCTCTAACCTCAAAAGGCACCTATATTCATTCTCCCTGATTGGTTCTGAATCATCTCCCTAAATTCTAGATTTGGAAATTTGGAGTATTCTGAGACAATCCATTTGTTCAGGCAAAATAAAAAGCAGCAAAAAAACAAAACAAACAAACAAACAAACAAAAAAAAACAAAGAAACACTGCTCAGGAAGTTAGAATCTTTCTTGAATGCTCTCTTTCTTCCAAACCTCACAAAAGGATCAGAAATACTCTTGGCTTGGGTTGATGATGGAGCTCAGGGGTAAAGTCCTTGCCTCAAATGTGCAAGACCTTAGGTTCCATTCCTAGCACTGCAAAAATATAATCTCCAAACTATCCAGAAAGAGATGCTATCACTATGACTATTAATGTATCAAAGTATCCCAACATCTCTGGAAGATTAGGATGCTTCAAAATTTACTATTGTATGGTCTTCTAACTTCTACTTTTGCTCTTTAGTGACATATTCTCAAGGCAGTAGAGAATGCCAGTCATGACAGAGTTAACTCTACAGCTGAGTAAAAGTTCAGGTCCTTATGATAGCTTTGCCTGACCCTAATCTATTTAAACTCTCTGAATTCTTCCTCTGCTACCAAATACCTTGGTTATTATGCTCCAGCCTCACACTTTGTTGTTCTCTGACACCAGAGGCATGCTCGTGCTACACAGATATATATTATACACTCTCCCTCATGTATGAAAAGTTCCTACCTTGGTTATATGTAAATTTGTCACTGCTCATTGATATTTACTTAGATAATATTTCCTCAGTATTTTGAGTGCATTCTATCTACACACACTGATATACACATATGAATACATGCCACCTGGCCCTATTTTCTCCTGTATTTTTCTCTTTGACATTTATTACTAACATTCCAAATGTTTTGTATATTAATCTTGCTTTATTTACATATTCTCTACTGGAATATAAACCATATAATGCCATATATCCTCATCTATTTCTTTCTCTACTTTCTCTCCAATATCTAGAATAGAGCCTGATACATAGTCAATACAGAACATGAAGTCTATTGTAGCATAGGGCTGCCACATGCAATTTTCTTTTCCTGGATGCATGAGAAAATAGGTAACAAATTCTAGCAATGATATATATATATATATATAGCAATCATAGAACCAGCCTATGGGGAGAAATGCTGCAAGCTCAGTAAAGTAAGAATGGATTAAAAGAAAGTTTTCTAAAAACTGCAAATCAGATTGGGAATTAGGCATATCACCCTGATCTCCAGATTATGTCCTGATAATATTTTAAAAATTATTGGGCTGGGGATGTGGCTCAAGCGGTAGCGCGCTCGCCTGGCATGCGTGCGGCCCGGGTTCGATCCTCAGCACCACATACCAACAAAGATGTTGTGTCCGCCGAGAACTAAAAAATAAATATTAAAAAAAATTCTCTCTCTCTCTCTCTCTCTCTCTCTCTCTCTCTCTCTCTCTCTCTCTCTCTCCTCTCTCACTCTCTCTTTAAAAAAAAAATTATCCAAGAGAAAACAAAAGTAGCATATACAATCAGTAAGTCAAAACTTAATAAGTCTTACCCCAATGTTCCTCTTCCATGGATCTTATCCTCATGCCTTTTCTCTATATATATACCCAAACACACACATATGCATATTTTTATATAAAGAATATATACGTATACACACACATATGCATGTGCGCGCGCGCACGCACGCACACACACACACACACACACACACACACACACACACACAAGCTTTCCATTTGTTTTCTTTTCTTTTCAGTACCAGGGATTGTACCTATGGGAACTTAAACACTGAGCCACAACCCCAAACCTTTTTAGGATTAGGGTCTTGCTAAATTGCTGAAGCTGGCTTTGAACTCACAATTCCCCTGCCTCAGCCTCTCAAGCCACTAGGATTACAGGTGTGTGCCATGGCATCTGGCTTTCTACATGTATTCAAGGTCAAGGGTATCATCTGAACAATTTTCAACCATGGCCTCTACTTTCTGTGTATTTCATCTTCAAAATTATTCCAAATATTTATAGTCTGATTTCAATTCTTGCTACTACATAGAAAGGTTTTTCATGAAAATTACCGATTTTCTTTTTGCCAGGTACAATGTTTATTTTGGCATTAAATATTGATAATTACATCTATCTCAATGAAGTCACCTTATTTTTTAACACACATCTTCCCTTGGCATTAGTATATTTTTCTAATATTTTTCTCCAGGAAATTAAAAAAAGGGCTTTTGTGTTTGTCCACTTCCCTCTATGTATCTATTTATCATATATGTGAATGTCTGGGCATACATACATAAAATTACTATTTCTTAAAGCTATTCATATAATAAAATAAAACAGTTTTGATAATATTTTATTAATATGTAAAATATTTAATACTTTATCAGTATCTGATTAATATATGATCATATATTTAGAAGTAACTACTAAAATTCTAAAATATTTACTATACACAACTTCAAGTGAAGAATATATGGGCTAAAAATGTGCTCATAGATAATTACAGTGGGAATGGTTTCTTAATAATACAGTAAGGGGTCAAGAAAATTCTTAGTAATCACAAAATTTTAACTTCTAGAATACATAATGACATACAAACTAAAATTAAATTGTATTATATAATAATATAAAGGAAAAGATAAAAATGTTAAGAAATTCTAAGAGTTACAAAAAAGAAAGTTCATTACTTCTTCAAAAAAGGTTATAAAAACCCTTTATGATCTTTCATGCTTTTTCTGTATTGGCATCTCTTAAAAGCCTCCTCCTTTCAATGACATCTTCTCTAATAATAAGAAAAGTAAGTTCTAGATTCCCTATGGTCCTACAGTGACTTCAAAAGCAATTAATTTTCTATTCACATAACATTCTATAATGAAGTTTTATCCTCTGACAGAAAAATAATTTATTCACTCAAATGTTTATTCAGAAATTGTTATACCTTTCATATTGGTAGCAAAGCTTGTGTTAAAATGTTCCAGCAGGCTTAAAAATAATTCCTTCATATAGTAAATAATTTATTGGCCCACTGTGGGCTTTAAAGGAAATATATGATCTAAAGATATATTATATATTTAGATATCCACATACATCTATCTATCCATATAAGTTAGATGTTACTTAAATGGGAAGAAATGGGGACATTTGGAGGAAAATAATAGAAGTTTTGTGGAGAATAATATTATTAAAAGAAAAATGAATTGGAACAAATGACCAAAATATAAAAAAGGTAATAAGTACCTAGTGCTATGCTATAAGCTAAGAAAGGAAAGAATTTCATGAAGAATAAAGTAGTTAATAGGGTCTATTTCTATAGAGAAGTTGAATAACATAAAAGTTTATGTTTCTAGGAGAGAAAAATTTTCCTCAAATATTAAAAAAAACTATTTAAAGATTGATGATTAAGTCTCAGAATGGGACTGAAGATATGGATATCCAGATTAATAGAGGAGGGGTGCTTAATACATGACAGTGATGACATTAGAAAGAGAGAAAGAGAGATTAGCTAGCTGAACTAGCTTAACTAGCTGAGTTAAAGCAGATGGAAAGATACAATGAGCATACAAATGAATACACATAATTTGAGAAACATTATTTTGACTAAAATATTAGGAAAAGTCATCTACTACAAATGGTGATAAAGGCAAAGAAGATACTTAACATTTGAAATAATTGAGAAAAAATAAGGAGAAGTATTAGTAGGAATGCATGGAAAGTTTGTACAAAACACTCAATAATTCTGTTAAAGTGTGTATTTAAGAAAAGGAGAAATTCTGGGTAATGATAACATCTATAGTAGGATTATGCAACTGCATGAGTAATTTAAGAACATAGGGAAATGGAAGGTTTTTACAAAGAGCAGACATCTCAGAGAGGTACTAAGATTACTAAGAATACATATACAACTTGGGCAGAAAGGACTCTTAGTACCAAAGTCTTCAATGAGAAAATAACAGAATACAGTGGTAAGTACATGGTATGCCATAAACTGAAGGAGGAAAGAATTTCACTAAAGCTAAAGTGGCTAATAGGGCCTCTTGATGGCCACTAGACACAAATTGCAAGGAAAAATACATGTATAGACAAGAGTATCTTTGGAATTGGCTCTGTGAATTTAGGAAAACAATTCAAAAGGAGTAGGGATATAAGAGAGAGATGGGTACAGTGTTGTTCTTCAGAGTCAAAGTAGTCTCCATGTACAAACAGAATGAACTTATTATAGAACAGAAAGGCATGTCTCGAAAACCAGATTTAAGAGTTCACAGTGAGACTATTGGAAGGCACAAAACACAGGAAATGAGGCAGAGGAAAGGGAGTGGGGAAGAGCATAAAGACAAAGGGAGGACAGATAAACAGAGGTACCTATTCTGAGAGGTAAACACAGATAATAGACATAGGAGACAAAGTAGATTTAACTGATCTGAAGATTCCAATTGCAACCTGGTGAAAACTTTTATTTAGGATTAGTATAAGAAAGCACAGATCCTAGAAAGAGCCCAAGGCCTTTTGACCATAATAGCTTGATTAGAAAACTTTCAAGAGAACCTTGTATAAGTTCCTGATTCTCAGACATCTACTACATTGACTTGTGGTCAGAAGAGGCTATTTTGTTATTTTATTACTAATTTATATTACCAACATTTATATTACCAAGTACCCGCATCAAGTGTATGAGTAGCTATGGGGCTAGGGTTGTGGCTCAGTAGTAGAGTGCTTGCCTAGCATGGGTGAGGCACTGGGTTCTATTCTCAGCACTATGTATAAACAAATAGATAGATAAAGGTCTATCAATAACTAATAAAATTTTTTAAAAGAATATGAGTAGCTAGAATTAGTCCAATTAAAAATTCTGAATCATGTTTACATCCACAGAATGAAAGAACATCTAGAATTCTGGTAATACTCCAGACTGTGTCCTAGAATATTGATTTTCAAATATTTCTGGCCATAAAAATCATGTGTGAAACTTGTCCAACAGCAGATTATGATTCACTAGGTCTGTGATTCCATATTTCTCACAAGCTACCAGATAATGCTAATATTTATTATCCAGGGGACACACTTTGATTAGTAAGATCCCATAAGACTCCACTTTTAAGTAAGTACATTTTTTGACTTATATTAATAAAACACAGTCAACAGAGATGGAGAAATTATGCTCTACTTTAAAGGGTTCATATCTGAAAATACACAAAATTGTATTGGCAATGGCCTTGAATATTATTGTTCACGGAAAACACTAGAAAGGTATAAATGAATGAAGCAATCAAGTAAAAGAGTTAATAATGTTTAGCCATTGTTAATGGATGCCTAAAAATAAATTAATACCATTCAAGTTCATGAGATGGGCCTCCCATGAGTTCAAAATAACTTACATAAACTGACAGGTGAAGAAGTTAATAAAATTAATGTGCACCTGAACTGCATATCCATCATCATTACTATGTGTTTCTCTCAAGGACTTTTAACACATATACATTATACTTAGCCTGAAGGAAATGTCTAGGTAAATCATTTCACATCCTATTTTAGTAGACAATTAAGAATGATGTTGTTATTTCAGAAAATGAGAGTTCAAGTTGATAAAGGTGACTTGCTAGGCATCAGAAAACCACTCATACAATATTGTACATTTTTTAGCACTTTTAGTTTGTCACGTTGACACAATCTATTAAATGTAAATTGCTTCTAGGTAACCATATGATAACAGAAAATTTTTGAATTTATATTCCTGAAATGCAGGAACTCAATTTTCTTGCTTGATCAAAGTTGCTTTATGACACAGAAATAGTATGACAAACAGAAAACTATATAAATCAGATAAAGTATTTTAATTAGCTAATGAAATACCCAATATGATTCATACTTTTAGTGGTTAAATATATCACATGAGCTTTGAAAGTTAGAGTGTATCTTTTCTAGGTAGTTTTTCTACTTGGACTTTCTTTCAAATATCATAAAAAAGAATATACTTTTAAAAAATTACACATTACAAAAAGACATTCTGCTAATTTCACATTAAGGCAAATACTACTATAATTCTATAATAAATAATTATACTGTTATCTGTCTATTCAGTTTAATTTTGAAACTAATGTAATTATATTTCCCGTTTCTTGAAACAATTTATACCAGTTTATTAAAATGATAATAGCAGCATATTTTATAAAGCCAATAAGAAATTTAACATAACTTTCCAATTTGTAAATATAAAGAGTCAATTCTAAGAATATTTGACAAAGTATTGTCTTTCCTCAAGCAGTCTAAAAATGCATTGTTTTCTTCCAGAAGCTCTTTGTAGTTGTTTTTCTTCAAAATTTCCAATCCCACAACAAACATGAGCTTATATCTGAGGTAGCATTGTATTTGATAATATAATAGCTATTGTAGTTCATGAATTAAATGCTAGAAAACTAAAGCAGAACTAACGTATACACTTACATGTGACATTTATATAACTAAAATTATTTAACATTCAGATTTTTTGCCCTATCCCCTTTATTTACTCAGCCTTGTAGAAATTCTTTCAAAACTGCTGTCAATTGTAAATTAAAATGAATGTTTTATAATTGTTGAAGTTGAAAAATAAAAGCCTGATAACTTCCCTGAAGATGAAAAAGCTATTATTAAGTTAATAAAATTTCCTATTGTGAAGGTTAAAATTATAATGTCTTGGAAAGGAATTAAAAACAAGCAATTACTTATTTCATCATAAGTAAATACTGAAGGAAGATAGACATATTTTAATTAAGGTAAATAAATAAATAAATATATATATATATATATGAACTATAAACCTGTTATAATTTATGACATATATTATTGACTATAAAGAATAACTATTTGGGGGGGGGGGGTTCCTGGGGATTCAGCCCAGGGGCACTAAACCACTGAGCCATATCCCCATCCCTTTTTTCTATATTTTTATTTAGAGACAAGGTCTCATTGTGTTGTTTAGGGCATCGCTAAATTGCTGAGGCTGGCTTTTAACTTGAGATGCTCCTGCCTCAGCCATAGAATTTCTAAGAGTGTATTATGTTCGACTCTATTTCATTCTATTCTGTTCTGTTCTGCAAAGTTCCTAAAGCCTAGATTTGAGCTAACATAAAAATATATGATGGAAAATCAACAGAAGTTCATCTTCTAATATATGAAAAACACTTCTTGTCACAGCAGAATCTGGAAAAGATTATCCTAGGCTAAAATTTGATTTTGCTTGACATCCAAAATAAATTTTAAACATATATTAAATAGCATGGTATCATTTTTTTTAATCGCACCACCTCTAATAAAAATCAGAGAATTAAAAAGGCAGAGAGTTTACAAGTAGCACAAAATAGAAAAAAAATGTTAAAACTTAATGCAGAACCTACATTAACTTTTTCTTTAAGATCTGAGAAGTTGCCTTCCTTCCGATAGATTGCAAATTCAGGACTCTGCAATACAGCTTCTGAGCGAGTAATCCAACTGTGAAGTTCAGTAATATCGACATCCAACCTAAGACAGCAAAGAATAAAGGTCATTATCTCTTTCTTCTATATGGAAAGAAAAGCAATTTATTCATATTTATCATTTTCCTCCCAATCTGAGACTCCCTCTTGATGTCTTTATTACTGTTAATAGCCCCACTCTTTCCCTAGTTAGGCAGGCTCAAATTTGAAGTTGGCTTTGATGTACAGTCTTATGATCATGGAGGTCATTTTATTCCCCTCAATGCAGCAATCACCTCTACAGTATCTCCTATAAGCTATTACCCAGGCTCTGCTTGAATGTTTGTACTATTTGCAAAATTACTACTTCCCAAGATGAGTTTCTTTCTTTTTGAGAAGTATTTATAAGAAACTGAAATTCTGGTTGGTGGTAGCCATTGAACCATACTTTTGATATCCTTGTCCTGATACTCTCTAAACATATTGTCTCTTGGTTTGATCATGTGACTTGTTATGGAAAATAGGATATTAGTAAGATAATCCCAGTAAGGGCTTGATAAACACTTGCATATTGTAGTTTGTCCTCTTAAAATACACACTTGTTGAACGCAAATGCAATTAATATAAGAAGTCTAATGATTCTGAGGTGACCATGCTTTAAGGAAGTTTAATGTATTCATGTGGACAGGATACATGGAAGAACATAAAGAAACAATCGTATGAATAAGGCCTTCTCTGACCTTCTGACCCTTTGAATAATAGCTTAATATTGCATAATGGATGTTCTAGCAGACACTACATTATAGCTAAATCAGTGCCCAAAGGACACTTCCCACATTGTAGAGATATGAGAAATGATAAACAACTACTGTGTTAGGCTACTAAGTGTTGGTGTAGGGTATTTTGCTGCAAGAAATATCTGATCAATTACCATGTTATTTGGAACTTTTTTTAAATTCAGATCTAGATTAGATAAGGTATGGAAGAATCTCAAGTGTCCATTAATGGATCAAAGGATAAAGAAAATGTAATAAACACACACACATGCACAAAATGAAATACTATTCAGCTTTATAAAAGGAGTTTCTATCATCTGTGACAAAATGGATGAAACTGGATGGCATTATACTAAGTGAAATAAGCCAGATCCAAAAAGATTAATAATATATGATCTCACTAATTATGAGATCTCTAAAATACTCAAACTCATAGAAGCAGAGAGTACAATGCTGGTTACCAGAGGTTGGAAGAAGGAGGGCATAGTAAGGAAGATGTTAATCAAAGTATGAAAATATACAGTTAGAAGGAATAAGTCCACGAGATCTATTGCACAAAATGGCAACTGTAGTTTTTAACAATATTCTCCATCTGAAAATCATTAAGTTAATAGATTTGAAACATGCTCACTAGAAAAAAAAATGATAAAATATGAGATAGTGGGTACATTAGCATGGTTTAGCCATCCATAACACATACATATATTAAAACATGTTTTGTATCATTAATATATATTATTTTAATCTAAAAATTGAAAGTAGGTTTAACAAAAGAAAATTTAAAACTTCAAAAAAGCATAGATTTTAGGGTAGTCATAGATGAGTTGCAGGGGTGATGAATGAATTAATGAATGAATGAATCACTGGAAATTCTGAAGGTATATGTGTTTTTCTTCAGAAAGAGCTCCTAGATTTTATCAAAATCAATCAAGGATCCATGACAAGGGAATTTAGAGATCATCTAACCCAACAACTTATTGAGCATAGCAAACCAAACAAACCAAATAGACATTCTTAGGGAAAAAAAGAACAATTTTTAGAGGACCTTTTTAGAGCACAAGAAAAATATAAAATTTAAGATACAAAGTAAGGCATTTTAATCACCATGCTATTACTTCTTTATTCCTGTCTTCAAATATTTGAAATAAACGATTTAAATGCACCAAAAGACATCTGAAGTTTATCCTGCCTATTCCTAATTATTTCAGTGTATTTTCCATGGTTTGTCCATATCTTAGGTTCCCTACAATTTGGCACCTAAAGAAAACATATGAGCAGTGTACAGTATAATCAAGGAAGAAGAGACAACTATCTCCTTACAATACTTTTATGATAGTCTATTATTTTAATCAATGTTTTCATGTCAATATTAGATTTTCAACACAACTTGAGGTGAATTTGACCTAAAACTTTTTGGAATTTTTCATAAAACATTATTAAGCTAGTTCCATCACACGCAATTATATTATCTATCACAAACATATGGACTGATGTTTTTATATTTGAGAGTCATATTTCTTTTTTTATTGTAGTTGTAGATGGACAGCATGCCTTTATTTATTTTTATGTGGTGCTGAGGATAGAACCCAGTGTCTCTCACATGCTGAGCAAGTGCTTTGCCACAGAGCTATAGCCTCAGGCCCATGAACTGATTTTTTAAACCAGTATTTCAAGGTTTTAACTAGTATGAATCTTTTAGAATGTTTTACTTACTTTCAGGCTATTGTTTTAAAATTAAACTCATATGGAACTTTATAAAACAGAAACCCTTACAAATATACACTTCTTATATTCTTACAAAAAACTATACTTATACATTACCAATTACCCTGCCCAATTACCCTTCCTTATATAAGGAAAGGGAGACTCAAGAGAATTTAAGTTAATTGACCTTGGACTTTTGGCATCATGGGATAGGAACTTAGATCATCTAGCTCACCTCTATGTCCTCCAACAAAAAGAGAGCCTACTTCCTAGTAATAAATATTTACTGATTTGTTATTTACCAAAGAATCCCAACTAGATATTAAGAGAATAGGGATCTGAATTCCTCTAAACCTCATGTAATTGAATGTCAACACTTTTTCATTTGTGCATGAATTGTTAATATTATATTGACTTTAGATTTTGTTGTTGTTTTTCTTTGGCCCAACATAAAAATCCTTGTGTCTCTTTGCCTGTAGATTTTACTGAACAGTTCATGGGACAGACCAAGAATACTTGACAAGTATTAACCAGTGAGAGCTTTGAGTTGATGTTTACGTATCCCAAACCCCTTATTACTCAATTGGACCATCTTGAAGTATACTGTGTTCTGTCTCTCAGAGGTTCCTGGCAAGAATGAGCCTCATTTACCACCAGCAATTCTCTGATTCCTACTCAGGTATCATATTTTATTGTCTATATTCTTTTCTTTATCTCACTTCCCTCATTTGCTTCCTGGGATCACTGTCCAAATAAACTACTTGCACTTAGTTACTTGTCTCCAGATCTACTCTTAGGGAACCTCAAACTAAGGGAATGATCAACAGCCTTAAAAGAATCCAGCATTCTACCATACATTTTTTTTTTTTTATTTGAACTCGGACTCACCACAGGAACTATTTAAAACTTTCTCCCAGAGCTCTCAAGTCTCTGACCCACCCTGTTCCTTCAGGTGTCCAAGTAAATGACCTTGTTTTCCCTCTTACAGAGAAAAATACAAATATAAGAATTTCTTCTACTTGCTATATCTAAAAATTCCATCTTACCTGCATGTGAAGCCATTCTTTTCATTTCCTTCTCTTACATTTGAGTGAATTTCCCTTCTTTTACCATAAATAAATCCCACTACTTTGCATTTTGAATGTTGTTCTATTATTTCTCAAGCATCAAAGACCATCAATTTTCTATTATCTACTATAAATTCAATCCCATCCATATCACAAATGCATTGTTATATGGGAATTCAACATAGTTTATTGACTTCTATTTTTATCAAGCTTCTCTTGACCTTCACATTTCCTGTTTCTCTTTGCTTGTGTTTTATAAAGGTAAATATTTTACAACAGTTATTTAGTTTACTGAATAGGTTTCCTACTTCCTAGTCACTCTTTAATCCAGTCACTAATGTTTCTCAACAAAAATACTGTTTGATAAAGTGATCATGTCACTAAAGCCAATGCAGAGTTTTACTTTCTTGCTGCCTAATAACATTTAACACTATTGACAATACTGCTTTTAGAAATTCTCCTTCATTTGCCTCCATGATACCCCTCTAATCTAATTTGCCTTCTATTTCTATAATCGCTGATTATTATTTTTTCTTTGCTGCTGATCCTCCTCCATCTTGTTAGAATGTAGTGGAGTTCAAGACCTAGTACATTAACAATCATCTTCTACATAACCATGTAATTCTCTCTCACCAGAAATCTTATTTATGCTTATAACTTGTACTATAATCTATTTATCATTGACTGATAATGTCTATTTCAAAATAAGGCATTTATGTTGAGCCCCACAGCTTATAACCAATTACCTTATGGATGTATCCATTTATAAATTGCAAAATCCTCTTTAATATCAGATATCAAGGATTGCTTTAGCTATTCTGTGTTTCTTATTTTTCCAGATGAATTCCATACTGTTTTTCCTATTTCTATAAAGAATGCCTTTGGGATTTTGATTGGAATTGCATTGAGTCTGTATAGTGCTTTTGGTAGTACGGTCATTTTGATAATATTAATTCTGCCTGTCCAAGAGCAAGGTAGATCTTTCCATCTTTTATCAGACCTTAAACTATACTGCAAAGTGATAGTAACAAAAATAGCATGTTATTGGCACCAAAATTGTAGATCAATGATACAGAATAGAGGACACATAGACTAACCCATAATAATATGATAATCTTATATTAGACAAAGGGACCAAAAACATGCATTGGAAAAAACATAGCCTCTTCAACAAATGGTGCTGGGAAAACTGGAAATCCCTTTACAACAAAATGAAATTAAACCCCTCTCTCTCACCATGCACAAAACTCAACTCAAAGTGGATCAATGACCTACAATTAAACCAAAAACCCTGTGTCTAATAGAAGAAAAAGTAGGCTCTAATCTCTATCATGTGGGATTATGACCCAACTTCCTTAATAAGATTCTTATAGCACAAGAATTAAAATCAACAATCAGGAGGACAGATCCAAGATGGCTGAGTAGAGGAGATTCCGTTTCTGGCTGCTCTGTGCATGATTCCAAGAGAGTAATTGGATGACATCTCCACAGGGGCTTGCCTTGACAAATTGCAGCTTCTCAGAGCATATGACAGGACCCCAAACAGCAGATTTTCGCAAAATCCACCAGAGACACAAGCACAGTGCAAAACACACAGAAAGCAGAATCGCTCTTTGCCAGTGGGAATCCGGGTGCCAGGAGCCCTCTGCAGACTGAGATTGAGCACTCCTGCGGCTCTTTGGCAGCTAAGCAGAAATGCCTGGTCAGCACTTCTACAAAGATGCAGTATGCCAGGCTACGATCCACTTCAGCACAGAACACTGGACTGAGTTCTGGACACAGCACAGGGACAGTCCAGCTCCCTCCACCTCACCAGACACCCCTGTGCGGGAAACAGTCAGTGTCCATCTTGGAAAATGTATCTCTTCAACTTTTGGTGGGTGTGGCTAACAGCATGAATAGGCAACTGAAAAGGTATATGGTTCCCAACCCCCCCTCTCCCCAGCTGTGATAACTCAAAACCTTCTCGCCAGATTTTGGTAGGTGTGGCTATCAGAGGGGAGTACAACTGAACAGGTTGCTGGTTTCCAACTTCCCCTCTCCCCAGCTGTGATAACGCAGTGACTATCCAGCACCAAACAGCGCTCAATCAGGAACGCAGAGCAACCAGGGTGTTGCCCACCGGGTGAACCAAGGGCTGTGAGCAAGAGATCCTGCAATTGAGACCTGATAAGCAAGAGAGGGGAGGGGGCTAAAAACCGGGAGCAACCCAGAGAGACCAAGATCAGGGAGGCTTCAGGCAGGAGAGGGAGAGCCTTCTCACACTGGTTACTTCCACCACCCTGAGGGCAGAGACACAAGCTGGAATAGACAACTCCACCTACTGGAAGAGAAGAAAACAGAATTCTAACAGGGCATTTTTTTCTTTTCTTTTAAAAAGAGAGAGAGAGAGAGAGAGAGAGAGAGAGAGAGAGAGAGAATTTTTTAATGTGTTTTTTTTTTTTTTTTTAGTTTTAGGCAGACACAACATCTTTGTTTTATATGTGGTGCTGAGGATCGAACCCGGGCCACACGTGCCAGGCGAGCATGCTACCGCTTGAGCCACACCCCCAGCCCTCTTTTTCTTTTCTTTATCTCTTTTTTCATTTTTTCTTTCCTTTTTATTTTTCTTCCTCCCTCTCTTCCTCTTTCAACCTCCTAATTTTTACTATTTCTACTGCGTGTAATTTACTAAACACATTAATGTATTTGTTTTTATGAATCCTACTGTCCTCCCACATATTTGTCTACCATAAATACCTCCTGTCTATTATCCTGCTACTAACCCCCATTATTAGAGTTCTCCTCCAAAGTAGTTAAGATACATTAACCCCATACCATCACATCTTTCCCCCTTAACATCCTACGCCCTACCCCAGTTCTCTATACACCACCAGAAACTGTACACCTTTTATGAAACTACTGACTATATTTTAAATAAAAATTGAATCCAATGCTTCTAGACATAGAGACTAATTATAAATGCCTTCATAACAAAAAATTGCTCATAGATGATGTATTGTTGATATTGGGAACTATTAACATTGTTCTTAGCAACAAAGGAGAGATCTTAGAACTATACAAGAGCTACAAATCTATACGGTAAAAACAATAACACAACAGTCTCACAGAGCTGGAAAGAAACAACATGAAAAGACAAGGAAAGAAAGTACCACAAACAATGCAAGACAACACATCATTAGAAGAATTAGAATCTACAGCAGAAAAAAAATGACAGATAAACATTTCAGGATACATGTGAATCAGATGTTTTGGAGTCTCAAGGAAGACATTATACAACAAATACAGACAATAAAAGATCACTTTGACAATGAATTACATAAACAAATCCAAGAAGCAAAAGATCACCTCTACAGGGAGTTAGAGGTTATTAAAAACGAACAAACAAACAGAAATCCTGGAAATGAAAGAAATAGTAAACCAAATTAAAAATGAAAACATCACCAGCAGGGTAGACCACTTAGACTTCAGAAAACGAGGACAAGGTATATCATCTTGAAAAGAACTTGACAACACAGTGAGAAAGATAAGAAACGTGAGCAGAATGTCCAAGAATTATGGGATAACATAAAGAGACCAAATTTAAGAGTTACTTTGATAGAGGGAGGTATGGAGGTATAAACCAAAGGAATGAGCCATCTGTTCAATGAAATAATATCAGAAAACTTTCCAGACATGAAGAATGAAATGGAAATCTAAATCCAAAAAGCCTACAGGACAATGAATGTGCAAAATTACAAAAGATCCACACCAAGACACCTTATAATAAAAATGTCCAACATGCAGAATAGGAGAGAATTTTAAATGCCACAGAGAAAGGAATCAGATTTTATATAGGGGTAAACCAATTAGGATAATGGCTGATTTTTCAAAACAGACCCTGAAAGCTAGAAGATCCTGTAACAACATATTTCAAACACTGAAAGATAATGGGTTCCAACTAAGAATCTTGTATCCAGCAAAATTAAGCTTCAGATTTGAACATGAAATGAAACCCTCCATGATAAACAAAAGTTAAAATAAATTACAGCTAGAAAACTGGCACTAAAAAACATCGTTGGCAAAACATTTCATGAAGAGGAAAAGAAGAATAACAATGAAAACCAGTAGAGGAAGGTAGTACACTAAAAGAAAAACTAATCAAAGATGAAAACCAAGTAGAGTTAAATAACAAAAATTAAAAAAATATGGCTGGAAATACAAACCATGTCTCAATAGTAACTCTAAATGTTAATGGCTTAAACTCACCAATCAAAAGACATAGGCTAGCATACTGGATTAAAAAAATTTCCAAGAATATACTGCCTACAGGAGACTCATTTGATAGGAAAAGACATACACAGACTGAAGGTGAAAGGTTAGGAAAAATTATAATACTCAAATGCTCTTTGGAAGCAAGCAGGGGTCTCCATACTCATATCAAATTAAGTAGATTTCAAGCCAAAGTTAATCAAAATGGATAAAGATGGACATTACATACTGCTCAAGGGAACCATATACCAACAAAACATAACGATCATAAATATATATGCCCCAAACAATGGTGCAACTATGTTCATCAAACAAACTCTTCTCAAGTTCAAGAGTCAAATTGACCATAACACAATAATGTTGTGTGACTTTAACACACCTCTCACACCACTGGACAGATCTTCCAAACAAAAGTTGAATAAAGAAACTACATAGCTCAATAACACAATTAATAACTTAGACTTAATTGATATATATAGAATATATCAACCAGCATCAAGCAGATACACTTTCTTCTCAGAAGCACATGGATCCTTATCAAAAATACACCATATTCTATGCCACAGGGCAACTCTTAGCATACAAAGGACATACTACTATGCATTTTATCCAATCATAATGGAATGAAATTGGAAATCAACGATAAAATAAAGAAGAAAAATTCCTGCATCACATGGTGACTGAACAATATGCTACTGAATGAACAATGGGTTTAGAAGACAAGGAGGAGGAGATTAAAAAATTCTTAGAGGTAAATGAATACACAGACACAACATATCAAAATCTCTGGGACACTATGAAAGCACTACTAAGAGGAAAATTCATTGCATGGCGTTCATTCCTTAAAAAAAGAAAAAGTCAACAAATAAATTACCTCACACTATACCTCAAAGCCCTATAAAAAGAAGAAAAAATCAGCAGCAAAAGCAGTATAAGGCAAGAAATACTTAAAATCAGAGCTGAAATCAATGAAATCAAAACAAAAGAAACAATTGAAAAAATTGACAAAACTAAAAGTTGGTTCTTTGAAAAAAATAAATAAGATTGACATTTAGCCATGCTAACGAAGAGGAGGAGGGAGAGAACCCAAATTACTAGCATACACAATGAAAAAGGCAATATCACAGCAGATACTACAGAAATACAGAAGATAATTAGAAATTATTTTGAAATCTTATACTGTAATAAAATAGAAGATAGTGAAGGCATCGATAAATTTCTGAAGTCATATGACCTGCGCAGATTGAGTCAGGAAGATATACCAAGTTAAACAGACCAATATCATGTGAGGAAATAGAAGAAGCCATCAAAAGATTAACAACCAAGAAAAAACCAGGACCAGACGGATATACAGCTGAGTTTTACAAGACCTTTAAAGAAGAACTATTGTCAATAATCTTCAATCTATTTCAGGAAATAGAAAAAGAGGGAGTACTTTCAAATTCATTCTATGAGGCCAATATCACCCTAATTCCCAAACCAAAGACACTTCAAAGAAAGAAAACTTCAGATCAATATCTCCTATGAACATAGACGCAAAAATCATCAATAAAATTTTGGCAAATCGAATACAAAAATGTACCAAAAAGATCATGCACCATGATCAAGTGGGATTCATCCCAGGCAGGGATATAAGGTTGGTTCAACATATGGAAATCAATTAATGTAATTCATCACATCAATAGAATTAAGGATAAGAACCATATGATCATCTGGATAGACACAGAGAAAGCATTTGACAAAATACAGCATGCCTTTATGTTCAAAACACTAGAAAAACTAGGGATAACAGGAACTTACCTCAACATTGTAAAGGCTATCTATGCTAAGCCTCAGGCCAACATCATTCTAAATGGAGAAAAATTGAAGGCATTCCCTTTAAAATCTGGAACAAGACAGGGATGCCTTCTCTCACCACTTCTATTCAACATAGTTCTTGAAACACTGGCCAGAGTAATTAGACAGATGAAAGTAATTAAAGGAATAACTATAGTAAAACAAGAACTTAAACTAGCACTATTTGCTGATGATATGATTCTATACCTAGAAGACCCAAAAAACTCCAACAGAACTTCTAGAACTAGTAAATGAATTCAGAAAAGTAGCAGGATATAAAATCAACACCCATAAATCAAAGGCATTTCTATATACCAGTGACAAATCCTCTGAAAAGGAAGTGAGGAAAACTACCCCATTCACAATATCTTCAAAAAAAAATAAGATACCTGGGAATCAACAAAAGAGGTGAAAGATCTATACAATGAAAACTATAGAACCCTAAAGAGAGAAATCGAAGAAGACCTTAGAAGATGGAAAGATATACTTTGCTCATGGATAGGCAGAATTAATACTATTAAAATGACCATATTACCAAAAGCACTATACAAGTTCAATGCAATTCTGATCAAAATCCCAATGGCATTCTTCGTAAAAATAGAAAATCAATTATGAAATTCATCTGGAAAAATAAGAGACCCAGAATGGCTAAAGCAATTCTAAGCAGGAAGAGTGAAACAGGTGGTATCGCTATACCAGACCTTAAACTATACTATAGAGCAATAGTAACAAAAACAGCATGGTACTGGCACCAAAACAGGTTGGTAGACCAATGGTACAGAATAGAGGACACAGAGACAAACCCACAACATTACAACTATCTTATATTAGACAAAGATGCCAAAAGCACGCACTGGAGAAAAGATAGCATCTTCAACAAATGATGCTGGGAAAACTGGAAATCCATATGTAACAAAATGAAATTGAATCCCTCTCTCTCACCATGAACAAAAGTTAACTCAAAATGGATCAAGGATCTAGGAATTAAACCAGAGACTCTGCGTCTAATAGAAGAAAAAGTAGGCCCTAATCTCTATCATGTGGGATTAGGCCCCAACTTCCTTAATAAGATTCCTACAGCACAAGAGTTAAAACCAAGAATCAACAAATGGCATGGATTCATACTAAAAAGTTTTTTTCTCAGCAGAAGAAATAATCTGTGAGGTGAACGGGGAGCCTATATCCTGGGAGCAAATTTTTACCCCTCACACATCAGATAGAGCACTAATCTCTAGAGTATATAAAGAACTCAACATGCTAAGCACCAAAAAACAAATAACCCAGTTAATCAATGGGCCAAGCACCTGAACAGACACTTCTCAGAAGAGGATATACAATCAATCAACAAATACATGAAAAAATGTTCATTATCTCTAGAAATTAGAGAAATGCAAATCAAAACCACTCTAAAATTTCATCTCACTCCTGTCAGAATGGCAGCTATTAAGAATACAAACAATAATAAGTGTTGGCAAGGATGTGGGGGAAAAGGCACTATCATACCTTGCTGGTGGGACTGAAAATGGTGCAGCCAATATGGAACGCAGTATGGAGATTCCTTGGAAAATTGGGAATGGAATCACCATTTGACCCAGCTATCCCACTCTTTAGTCTATACCCAAAGGACTTAAAAATAGCATACGACAGGGACACAGCCACATCAATGTTTATAGCAGCGCAATTCACAGTAGCTAAACTGTGGAATCAATCTAGATCCCCTTTAGTAGATGAATGGATTTAAAAAAAAAATGTGGCATACATACACAATGGAATATTACTCAGCAATAAAAGAGAATAAAATCATGGCATTTGCAGGTAAATGGTTGGAGTTGGAGAAGATATGCTAAGAGAAGTTAGCCAATCCCCCCAAAAAACAAATGCTGAATGTTTTCTCTGATATAAGGAGGGTGACTCCTAGTGGGGTAGCGAGGGGGAGCATGGGAAGATTAGACAAACTCTAGATAGGGCAAAGGGGTGGGAGAGGAAAGGAGGGGGCATGAGGATAGAAATGAGGGTGGAATGAGATGGACATCATTACCCTAAGAACATGTATGAAGACACCAATGGTGTGAATATACTTTGTATACAACCAGAGATATGAAAAATTGTGCTTTATACGTATAATATGAACTGTAATGCATTGTGCTGCCGTCATATATAACAAATTAGAATAAAAATTTTAAAAATTAGATGTTAAGACTTAATATTTGATATTTTCTCCCAAACTAGAACTCTACCAGCATTTCTCAGATCTCTGAATGACATCACCATCTATCATGTTTATTACCATCCTCTCTGCTAATAGTCTGTCTCCACTGAAAATTCCTGTGTTTATCCAATTCCTGATTAAGAGATGTGATTTAGTTCATAAGGGTGGAACACTCATGAATGGAAATAATATACTTAAAGGGGGCTGAAAAGACCAAAGATATTCTCTCCTGCCATGTGAAGGCATGGAAGGCAACAACTGTGTATCAGCCTTCCGTCCCGAAACAACAAACTTGCTGTCCCTTGATCTTTGACTTCCCAGACTTCAGAAAAGGGAGAAGGAAATTTCTGCTGTTCAGGGTGTTTCTACTATATTCTAATCTGGGATCAGTTAACTTATATGGTACTCAGTTTATGGTATTTTGTTACAGCAGCTTGTGTAAAATAAAATATCCTTTCTTCCCACATTTAATAAAATGCAAAGTCTAATCTATCACACATTTTATATATCCTTAATGTCTGCTTCTCAGTCTCCACAGCCAGTACCTTAATTTGTGCTGCCATTAAATGTAACAAAATTGCTGCAATAATTGATTCTCAGTTGGTCTCTGGACAGTCTTTCTGGAACTTTCTATCCTATGTACTAGTATCAAAAATCATCATTTAAAAAAATATATATATACCTAATCATCTTAGCTTCACTTATTAAATCAAAGACTTTTACATTTTTCTTAGAATAAAGAAACAAACTACTTTGTCCTTTTTAAAGCATTTCTTCTAGATACAAATTTCCCTTCAAGGTTTTTAGGATGACCAAGAGCTTTACTTAAGTTTTGTCCTTGCTCCAATGGATGGAAATCCATCACTGACTTTTAACCACCTGCCCAATGGACATTTACTGTATTAAAAACTTCATCTGTTAATATAATTCATTTTCACCATTTTGATCAAATTCATTACTTCTAAATTAATCAGGTTAAATTACGCACAAAATAATCTGACTCATGAATATGAAAAGTGAACCTGCACCAATCACCATAAAATTCACACTAAATTTTATCTTATATTGTGTTGATTGACACTGTCTCTAGGAAAGATTGTACCCTTTCACCTATTCGTCTGTGAAACCCCAACTTGACTCACTCCATGCTAGCATTACAGCATGGAGAATTCTTCTCAGGTCTGTTCAAGAAAGCTTTCCATTAAACCTAGCATTGTGTTAGTCTTGTATGCATGTGTCATAATCAAGCTCTATAGCCTCTTCTAACCAATGAAAAGAAACATAATAAACAAGGATATATATTCAGTTAGGAAGTAGATTTTTTTATCCAAGATATTTTATAACACTTTTAGACATGTATCTTTCTGAACAAAATGTGAAATTATGTTTCCTTTTAAAAAGTTCAAATATGTATTTTTTTCTGACACAAACTATATACCAATTGCTTACTGTGTGCCAGATATGGTATTAATACATTAGTCTACATTATCTAGGAGTTTGGTTTAGCGAAGTATCTATCTGATAAAAGCTTTTAGAGAACTGGGGCTCAGCTAACACTAGGACTTTTTTTTCAAGATAATTTTTTTAAAAACACCTTTTTCAGTGAATTAGGATTAAATCAGCTTCTAGACTGGAGGCTCTGCCAAGTAAATTGGTTATCTCCACACAAAGAAGGCTTTGTGGAGTCAACACCATGGTAACCGTCTGCTTGCTGTTCTGAGAAGATTTTAAGGGAGGCCTAGACACCAGTTGGCATGTAGTTCTACTAATTCAGATCAATTCAGGCAACAGAATGTAAAATTCTACAAAAGAAGTCTTTTCTCATTCAATTTTTTGGTCTGATTTTATAAATTTGAAAAGGGATTGCACCAGGTGCTTGAACTTCCCTTTCACATATGGATGCTGTAGAGCATGATTACACCCCATTTTTAATTTACACATTTTAATAAAGGATTCCAAATATTGCTAGTGTAGTTTTGAGTAAAGTGTTTTGCCTAGGAAGAAGTATGCATAGACACATAGTTTAATATGTCACACTTCCTTTCCAAAATGGAATGAAACAAAATATAAATGAGTTTATACTATTCCCAAGGTTGGAATCATTTTTGTCTATCATCATTGTGACATCCTGATTCCTAAGGAAACAGGTGGAAGATAAACACTATTCTTACATGATTCAATATGCAAACTATTCATGACTTAATCTTCTTTTTGTCTTCTGTTACTTCTGTTTGTGACTGTTACTTTAACCATCACTCTGATTTCTTTACTTAAATATTTAGTCCCAGTGTAACTTTCAATCCACCTACACTCCAACATCTAACATTCAACACCATTCCTTAGAGTTCTGGGAGTTAAGTGTCAGCTGCTAGCATTGTTTCCCATCCTGTATAGTGCCAGTAGACGTCCCCATTTTTTACTGCCAGCACTGAAGAAGGAAGGGTGAAGGGAAAGCAGAAGCAGGGTTTCAAAAGGCCTCCCATGCACTCTCGCCAATGGCCTACATTCAGTGCTTAGGCTTGGTGACATTTCCACTGCACAATGAGCACAGTCTCCTTTTGGGATCCTACTCAGACCCTGGCTTCTAAGCAACAATTGTACATTTATTTTATTTCTTATCAATTTGGCAGCTTTCTTCATTGCTTTCTATGGTATGTCATGTAGTTCTCACATTTTCCACTGCTACAGAATATTATTCAGATGTTTACTGAGATGCCTGTCAAATTAACAGACCCCTCTAATTTAAACCTATGCATGATTATAAATTAGGTGTTATCTACTCTTCCCAGTGCTTTGCTCGTGATATTCTCTATAAAACTTCTTATTACCTGAGACTAGGTATCTAATCATGAATTTAAGATAAGTTACTTTCCTAAAACTGCTCCCAGAAAACACTGATAAGTTATTTTTTGGATTCTGTGCATGTGTTTTCCCTTCTTCATAAAATTACTTCACTCTTTCTTTTTTCCTCGTAAATGAACTGATACATGGTAAGTTGCTAATAACTGGCCTCTATGCCCTCAGAATCAGCCCTCCCCCCAAAATATTGCTTATTCTTATCATACTCTTCTAATACACTTTGCAGTCAGTGTATGTCTATCATCATGGTTCTTATCCCTTCTATATAGTCTAACTTTAATCAACTTAAAAGATCATTAATCTGCTAAGAAAATTGTGACTTTATATTCTCTGTTCACAAATAATTCTTTCTATTATAATTATTGATGCATATACTCCATCCTCTGTTCATCTTAAAATTTTACCTTTATTACTAAAATTGTACCTATATTACTAAAATTTTACTTTTATTACCCTATTATGACTGACAGTAAAGTGACAATTTCCCCTTCTTGACAAATGTACCCAATGCTAACTCCTAAAACTAAAATTTGCTAAATCCCACAGCACAAGGCAACCATGTGTTTGAGTTCTTTTGTGTAAAAATAATTTATTACTAAACCAGAATTATTGTTCAAAAAGGCTTTCCAAAAGTGGAACTGTGGCACACACCTGTAATCCTAATGATGTGGGACGCTGAGGCAGGAGGATCATAAGTTCAGGGACAGCTTTGGCATCTTAGTGAGACCCTGTCTCAAAAACAAATAGTGCTAGGGGTGTAGTTCAGTGGTAAGGCATCCCTGAGTTCAATCCCCAGTGCAGAAAAAAAATGCTGTCCAAAATAGAAATCTTCCATTTTCTGAACGCTCTCCTTAAATTAGAAAATCTTTTTATTTTTTGGTTGGTCTAGAGCTAAAAGTGTAACCTAAAATTTCAAACTACAGGAAGTTTCAAAAATATCAAAAGGCATGGTACACATATATCAAATATTCAGAAAGTCAAATTTTCCCTAAAAAATGTGTTGCACAAATGGACCTAATCTCATATAGGTGAATTTCCCATAAAGATGATCCAAATCAGATCAATTATACCTTTCTGTGCATATAAACATTTAAACTAAAAGGTAAAAGTACAGAAAAACATCCCAAAGATCTAGAGAAACAAATACTTGCAGTTTAAAAAGTTGTCAATTTTGAATTATGAACAGTATACCATTGTGTGGATCTTGTGTTACATGACAACTATGCTAAGTATGTTAGAGGAGCTTCTTAATGGACATTGATTTTGTTTGGATTATCTTTACAGTGAATTCTATGTAAAATAGTAAGCCAAGATGACACATTTATATAAATTTCATTTCATTCACTTTCAATTTACCATTTGGAACTCATCATTCCCAGATGAGTAAACTTTGAAAGAGGAAATCCTCCAAGCTCCCAGACTTAACTAATTCGATTAGTGATCTCCATTTATGAATGGCCACTTTACATACTTAAATATCTTCGCACATAGAATTTCATAAAATACCTATGAGACTTATCCTTATAAGCCTGGAAGTAAAGTGCAGACACCTGTGAAATATGATAACTCACGCAGAGTCCCAGGGCTCTTAGGCGACACCAGGTAATTTATCAAATCAAATTTTAAATATATATATTCATTATCTACAAAGATTTAATATACATAATTTGTTTTTGTTAGTATTAATAAAGGAATGAATATTTGGGGGGCAAAAATTTCAAAACTTTGTTCTATTTTCAATAATAATTTTTCTTTTTAAAAAATATTTATTTTTTAGTTGTAGGTGGACACAATACCTTTATTTTATTTTTATGTGGTGCTGAGGATCGAACCCAGTGCCTCACACATGCTAGGCAAGTGCTCTTCCTCTGAGCCACAACCTCAGCCCCTAGTCATTTTTATTCATCAGCTGTTTATAAAATGATGTGTTTCATTTTCATAGAGGTATAGTTAGTTACTCCACTGACCCCATAGTACCTCATGAACTCCTATTCATCTTCCAAGACAAAGTTCAAGATGCAATTCTTCTGGGTAATTTTCTTGATCACCTTCTCATCACTCTTTCCCCTTAAACTTCCCTTCTGGTAAAAGGCAAGTTCTTCCCTGTTTCCTCTACAATGTTTGCTTTTAAAAATGAATAAGTAGGATACAAGTTGAATATGAATCAGACTGTTCTTATAAAATATCAAATGAAATTTAGTATAAACTCTATTAATGCTAAAAATATTTGTAGAACTTTGAGATGTTCTAAGTACATGACAACTGTTAAATTGTAAATACAGATTACAAATGAAAATCCTACTTAAGCACAATAAAAACAAGCCAACATTTAGATAAATAGCCCTCCCCAATCTAGATAGTTTATACACAAACACACCCATATATAGATGTGTGTATCATGTGAGTTTTTCATAGTGGAAGGAAGATAGGGAGCCAAATTATTGTCTTATATATTTTAATATTCATGATGGATGTGTGTGCATTTTTTTAGTGTACATGCTTAAATGTATTATAAATGTAAAGGAAATATTATGCATTAAAAAATACACTGAACCATAAGGTGTCATGTTTTAATCTCTGATCTTTATGCTGAATTTTTGGGAAAGTTACTTAATTTCTCTGTCCTTTATTTAAATAACTGGTCATGATGTAAAAACTTGCAGTATTTTTTAACAATAATGCATGTGTATATACTTATGCCTCTAATTAAAGAGATTTTACCTAAAACACAAAGCTGAGGTCAGTTTTGCTTATTTTGTGGCTTTGATATTCTAATCACATTAGTCCATTCATGTAGCAATCAAATAAAATCCAAGGATGTTTAAATTCCAAGGCCTAATAAGAAGCCTAAAAATTCCTTTTAACAGTTTGCATAGCACCTAAGACAATATGATATATAAGAAAGAATACCATCTTCAGTTAGTATAAACTGCTACATCAACATTCCTATCAAGCAACCAATTCCTTATGCTTGCATGGTCTTAAATGTATTTTTTAGTTTTATATGTGCAAATTTTAGCACATTACTCATAAAATAATGTTTCAGTACAGTAAAATTTAATGATTCCAGATTGCACTGAAATGCATCTTTAAAAGGCAGTAAAAAATCCATTCTGTGTGGTTTACCTTATTCTAAAATATGCCTATTTAGTGCATGCCTCAAAATATGAAGTCTATTTCAAACATAAAATATTGTCCATAAAATTGCACATATTCTATATTGTTAATTGTGGTGTACTAAATTATATGTTTAATGAATATTGCCTTTTAAGATATATGCCCTTGGATACAAACTCAGTGGCTAATTTTTTTAAGCTATTAATACCAGAACTCTTTTTAATATTAATCTTTGTACATCTAGCATAGTTGATTGCATTGAACAGAAGAAGACTTCTGAAAAATATTTCTTCTTTGAAAAATATATAACCACCAAAATATATTAACGATAAAAATTACTTTCAAATAATTTTCCTACCTCAAATTGATATCACATATTAATCATTTTGAAATACATTGGTAATGTCTATTTCTAGAGTTTGACATGGTTTCAAAGAACTCGCTTTTACATTTTCTGTTCATATAACTTTCACAGAAACTCCCTTAAAAATTAAAAAAATAAGGAAATCCCCTGAATTCTAAGATGTCAGAACTAGCTATAGGAAATGAATTAGTTATAATGCCGAGGAGTGTGAATGCACATGGACAAAAACTTCATGACCCAGAGGTTTGGAAATAAAATGTTGCTAAGCCACAGATGCTCCAAGCTTATTTTTCATGTTCAATAAATTGAAAATCCCTTTGAAACACAGTTCTGTGCAAGAAAATCATCTTAACATAGGTTAATAGAAATATTCTCTTAAGTGATATATGGAATATTGTCACAGTAATAAATCTATGTTCCTACAATGTAATATGCTTCACTTGAAAATCCTGAGCCATTTATTTCAAAATCAAATTTGAAGTTTATTTAAAATGATGAAACCTAAAAGAAAAGCTATAAATGTCCTTGTGAGAAATAAATGTGGGTCACTAGAGGGCGCACATTCCCTTTCACACCTTGCTTATTCATCAGTTTGGCTTCTCTTTCATTTTCTTATCTACATTATGATAACATTATGACAAATGGATTTTTCATGGGAGGTTTCTTACATAAACATAAAATGTCCAAAGATACAGATAAAATGGTGTACAAAGAACATGTTAGTAAGACATCTTTAAATGCACAGTTAAAATGCTTTCAGCCATTTTGACACATATATACATACATCTTGAAGCCTTATAAATAGAATCTCTTGAGAAAATAAGTCTGCACTTTGGGGAGATATGCATAATTCAAACAATCTAGTGGTATTTTCTGGACTCTGAAAACCATCAGTCGTTTTCATTTTCATAGGTAGACCATGAACAGAAAACTTTAGAGAACTCCTTTAGTTTTACACAGTGAAACATGGAGTTAAAGTTAAAAACCAGGTCTACCTGAATCTGAAGATTTCCACTCTACTAGTTTTATTTTGTTCCAAATGAAAGGGAAATCCATATTTAAGAAAAGAAACAACATGAAATTCTGGTTTGTTGCTATACAGTATAGTACTGTTCAGTGGTTACAAGTGTGCCATTTTTGGATTATGTCAAAATTTGACTGGAATCTCTAACATCAGGACATGACTCTTCATTAACCTAAACTATGATCCTGAGTTGCATAATGTATGCCCTCATGGTATTATAAAATACTTTTCCAAATTTTTTTTCATTATGGAGTCTTCCTTAATTTTCTACAATTCCTCCAAGTACAATCTATTCATGTATTTTCTGACATTAGAACTAACATGAAGCATATATGACAAAGGCCATTTGTTACTTATGGCATTATATGATAAGGTTAAAACACCTGGACATAAGTAGTCTTACTTTTAGAAAAAAAAAATAGCTCAATTATATGAGACTTTCATTCATGCCTTAACGCTGAAGATGACTCCTAAGTTTGAAAAATTTTATTGTTTCCTTTTAATTATACATGACAATATTATTCCGTTTGACATAATAATAAAAACATGGAATATAATTTGCTCTCATTCAGTCCCCAATACTTCTTCCTCTCCCCTTCCTTTTTCTATCCCTGTTTCATTCTTGATACTCTGATTTTTCTGCTATTTACTTATAGTTTTTTTTTTTAATTAGCGTCTTATGGATGTACAAGATATTGGAATTCACTGTGGTGTTTAATATACATACACAGGAAAGTCAGATTCATTCTACTTTCTTTCCCTACCCCAATCATCCTCCCTTTACTTCATTGCTCTTTGTCTACTCCACTGACCTTTCATCTTTTTTTTTTTTTACCCTCACCCCATTTTTGGATCATCTTGGACATATCAGAGAAAATATCCTAACTTTTGACTTTTAGTGACTGACTTATTTCACATAGCATGATAATTTCCAGTTACATCCATATCTTCTTCATCCATTCATCTGTTGAAGGGCACCTAGGTTGGCTCCATAGCTTAGCTATAAATATTGATGTGGCTGCGTCACTGTAGTATGATGATTTTAAATCCTTTGGATATATACCAATAAGTAGGATAACTGGGTCAAATCAATAATTAAAATTCTACTTTCTTTCCCTACCCCAATAAATTAATATGCACAAAATGCTGATAAGAGAGGGCAATATGTGGTCAGAGCCACATACATGCTAATAACAGTATCTAGTACTTCTATGACCCTTTCTTAATTGGGTTAACACCCAGTTAAGACCCATTCCTAGTTTTTTGAAGAATCTCCATACTGCTTGCAAGAGCAGTTGTACTAATTTGCAGGCTCACCAACACTGTATGAGCGTACGTTTTCCCCACAGTCTTGATAACATTTATTGTTACCCGATTATTGATGACTGCCATTCTTACTAGAGTGAGATGAAATTTCGGTGTAGTTTTCATTTTTACATTTCTCTAATTGAAAGAAACTTTTTTTCCAGTTAAAAAGATCCCTGTATTTAAAGAAAGCCATATACTCCCAAGGGAGCCTAGAGTCTACATAAAACTTCAAAATGTACAATGGCCATAATCTAAAGCACACAGTTTTCATAGAGACACTTTGGCATATTTTTAACAGTCTCCATCAAGCTTTAACTACAACTACAGAATTTGATAAAAATTCTCTTTATCTCATTACAATATAGGAAGGCATGGGGTTTGCAAATGCAGTAGCCTGAGCAAGGTTGTCCATGTCCAAAGCCTGTCTGCATTGCTTCTTATATCACATTGGGGAAGAAAGTTCACCTAAACTTTTGACTCATTTTTCTCACTAGCAAAGGAGGAGAATAATACAATTTATTTTGTAAAGTCGTTTTAGGGTAAAATTCTACTTTCTTTCCCTATCCCAATACATTAATATGCACAAAATGCTGATAAGAGAGGGTAATATATAGTCAGAGCCACATACATGCTAATTACAGTGACTAGTACTTCTAGGAACATTTCTTAATTGGGTTTAAGCCACTTCTAACTTTCTCATGTGTGAGGGTGGTCATATTTTGTTTAGTGTTGTTTTGTTAAGGACTCATAAGGTTAAGAAAAAAAGTCATTATTGAAATGACAAGAATAAAAGTTACAAACACAGCTAAAACAAAGATAATAAAACAACAAAGAAAAAACATCAACGGTAAAATAATTTCATTCATTTTACCCTTCAATGCGGGAATTAGCAAATTATGATCCAACGAACAAATATGGCCCACCAACTGTTTTTGTAAATAAAATTTTATTGGAATACATCCATGCTCACTCATTTAATATGCTTATGGCTACTTTCTAGCTACAGCAGCAGACTTGAGCAATTGGAAAAGAAACTGTATGGTACAGAAGTACTAAAATATTTATTCTCTATCCCTGCAGAGAAAAATTTGCTGACCTCTGTCCTGCTGTACACAGTGAAGGGAAGATGGCTGCTTCCAACTCTCAAGTGAGAGCTAAACGGTATTATTCACATTGGCCATACTGCATTGTGAGAGTCTCTCTCCATCACACCTCCCCCACCCCATTAAAGAGCACTGGATCTCCATGACTTAGAAGATTAAAGTCTATACTCCTTAGTTTGGCATTCCTTTCTTTATATGAACCCAACGTACCTTTTCAACCAACCTATCATATACTTCCTTTAACCATACTTCTGCTGTAAGGCAAGCAAAAATGCTTACAATCCTATGTAAGCTGTGTTTGTGTATGAACTGTCCTCTGTATTTGAATTATTATTTTGGATCATTTTCAGTCTCATGCCTCTCCACAGATACTAATTTCACAGGAGCCTTCCATGTCCAACTGTCAAGCCAGAGTGAGCTTTTCTTCCCTGAAACTTTCTAATATCTTATTGGTAGTTTTTGTTTCATGACTTAGTTTATGTTAGAATGTAAGCTTTCTGACGGAAGACTTACGTAAGGGAGGTTCACAGTCACAGCAACTGGAGTACTTTACAAATCATAGAGGTTCATTAGTTCTTGGTTGAATGATTAGAAAAATTAGCATGGAAACAAATGTTGCTGTGACTTTCTTTCTGAAATACTGTGGACTCCTACTGACTACAGAAGAATTCAAAGAAACCCACCACATACTGGATGTGCCTTGGACCCTGTGGGAGGCAATTTAAACTTTAAACACTCTCAGTGTGAAAGCTGGCTGAGTTTAAAGAACTTCAACATGCTTTTATGTTGTGGGTCTTTAAAGTTTAAATAACTTCTAGTCAGGGTTCAGAAACTATCTAGTGCAATGTGGAAAGCCATTTAAATCTGATGTGTTCTTACTGCCCCACTGCCACTTCCCGGGCACCATGACCTGTTTCAATCCATCTACTTCTTTTAGCGAGCATCTCTATGAACTTTACTTAAAACACAAAGTAAATCTCACTGCTTTACAAAGCCTGTTCTTAGTCAGTTGGGCTGCCGTAATATAATACTGAATGACTTAAGTAAGAAACATCTATTTCTCATGGTTTTATAGGCTAGAGTTCTAAGAACAAGGTCCAAGTAGGGTCAGTTTCTGGTGAGAGTCTGCTGTCTAGCTTGAAGATGGCTTCTTTCTTGCTGGGTCCTCACATGGTAGGGAGAAAGCAAGCACATTTTCCAAAGTCTCTTGTTATATGAGTCCTAATACACTCATGGTGAGCCCATCAACATGAATTCATTTAACTCTAAGTCTCAAAAACTCTATCTCCAAATACCATCCCACACTGAGAATTGGAGTTCCAATGAGTCAGTTTTGGAAGGACTCAATTCAGTCCAAAGCAGACATTCATCATTTTGTATCTATGTGGTGGCATGTATGCTCACTTACACAGATACAGATTTCTAATTAGAAAACACTGTAGTAAGAATATTCACAGAAGATGCCAGAGTAAAAATAACATTTTCTATTATCATGTAAATGTAGTAATGAGAAGATAACTCTTCAAATTAATAATTAGTAACTCAGTTTTCTCTAAATAGCCCCCTGCTCCCAGTCTAATTTCTCACCTGGCAGTCTTAACTGTGTTTAAATTCCTATTAGAAGGCCCAGCCCTTGGGCTCTGGTCACATAACTTGGCCTATACTGTTGTTACTCCAGCTCTGGAATCTTAGTAGCTTTCTGATGCTGACAATGTTTGAAGTTGCCTCTCCATCTCCTGTGTTGCTTCCAAATTCCCTATCACCTGCTTAATCAATACCCAGTATTATGTCTCCTCTCTTTGAAACACCTAAAGTAACTTCTGTTTTACTAATGTGACTATGGCAAAATTCTGACAAATATCTGTTCAATATCCAATGGAGAGTCACCCAACACCCACTATGTGCTAACTTCTGGAAAATACACTGCAGTTTACAGATGAAAATAAATGATTACTGACCTAAAAAAGATAACCAAAAATACGAGATTACAAAAGGAGTCATTATAATACAATTTTGGAAAGTGTTTTAATGGAAATATTTAAAAAGCTGAGAAATGCCTGGGATATTACTTTCTCAGAGACAAGGTAGTCAGTTGGGAGGCAAGGAATATAGAAATAGAAAAAGGAAAGTTATGAAAAAAGAATCTTAGGTAAAGAGAACATTAGAAAAGAGAAACAGCAGCCTTGGAGAATATAGAACTTTGGGAGATCAAAGAGTAGTTAATTAAAATTGAAGTGTAGGGTAGTGCCACTCCAAATGTAGTCTGTGGACAGTCTGTGAACCATTGTTTACCGGTCTGTGAAAGGAAAGGAGTTTTCACCAGAGAATTAATCAATTAAGTCACTAAGCACACTATTCCATCTGATTTTATTTTTAATTGCCAAATTTCTTGATGGAGGAAGCAGTGCATTGATTTATATTCAGCTCAAGTTCCTTATCTAATTATGGACTGGTAATAAACAGTTTTCAAACTATTTTGAGTATCACTGGAATATAAAAAAAAGACAGGGGATAAGGAAGTGAAGCTAGATATTTAGGCAGTAGAAGATCATAAAGGAATTCTATGATGTGCATTTCAAGAATTATGGGCAGAGGAATGATCTAATTAAATTGCATTTTAAGATATCTCCCAGGAAATTGTGAAGAGTATGTGAAGAGTATGGATAAGAAAGGTGAGACTAGTGGCAGAGAAACCAGTTAAGAATTTCATGCAGAAAATTATCAGAAGCCAGTATTGATGCAGAGGAAGGAATAAATTAAGGAGAATTTAACAGATATATCTGAAGAGGGATTTAGTGATGTGGCAGATAACAAGACAACTGTGAATGGCTGCATAGGATGCTTATTATGCAAGTCTAGGGGCAGCATTCTTCAAGACTATCATGTAAATGACTCTAGATTTGTCCAATCCCAACTAAAGAGCCACATTCTGATTCCTGTAAGAAATCCAAGTATACTTAGCCAATAAGCATTTGTATTATACAGGTATGAGCATTAGGGGTGAGGGTGAGCTAGGAATATTAATTTTGGAATTAGATGATATATATGACTGATAAAGCAAAGATTATTAATAATATTGCTTGGGAAAAGAAAGGGCCACAAAAAAAATGAAATCAAAATGTGAGTCTTGTGGAAACTGACATTAAAGGGATAAGAGGAGGAGATTGACAAGACACAGTCAGAAAGCCAGGTGGAGAAAAGAAACAGGAGAGAACAATGTCCCAGAAACTGAGGGGAAGGAAAAAATTCAAGGACTAATAATCACTGTCAAGCACAGCACAAAGGTCAAGAAGGATAAGAACTGAAGAGTGACCTTTGGAGCTGGCAATTAAGAAGCTCTCTGGCGACCTTGCTGAGAGCAGTGTCAGTGCTTGATATACAGAATGAAGGGTGAAGGAAAGAATCAAAAGTAAGGGAATAGAGATCTTCTGAATAAAACTTGGCTTTGCTCACACTCAACTATGCTTCTTCTTGTAGATGAATAAGTAAATATAATTATCATTTTCCTCATTCAGAAAACAAACCAAACTATACATATTACAGCTCTGGGAATGTGGCTCTGTCTTCCTGCTTGTTGGTTTCTTTTAATGCCTTACATTCTGAAACAGTACATTTTCATACAGCTGCAACAGCTAGATATTCAGAGCTATATGTAGTATCTCATAGGACCAGTTCCCATTATGCTGCATTTCTTTAAATTTTTAATAGACATACTGATTGTTTATATTTAGGGGTATAATTGCTGTTTCAATACATTTATACATTGTGTAATTATCCTATCAGGGTAATTAGCATATCCATCACCTCAAATATTTTTCATTTACTTGAAGGAAGAACATTCAAAATTCTCTCTTCTACCTATTTTGAAATATACATTATCGTTAACTGTGGACACCCTATTGTATAACAGAACACCAAAACTTTTTTGTCATGTTGGAAAACACCCATTAATCATTGACTATACAGAAGATCCCATGCCAGATCAGGAGTAAGAAATGGACTCAAGCCCAGGGAAGCTTTGTATCTAGTAGATGAAACCGTCATCTGAATAAGATCATTGCAACATAAATCAGGAATAAAATCATAAGATGGAACAATGGCATCACTTGGACTAACTGTAGTAGATAGTCCCTGTATTTGGTCTGGTATGGAGAAAGTAAATAAGAAGTCAAGTTGTAACAGAGCTCCCTACTGAGCTGATTTTCAAAATATAGGCCCTGAACCAGCAGCACCACCATCATTCAGGAACATGTTAGACATTGAAAATCTAGTGTCCCACTCCAGACCAACCATCAAAAAATCTGAAGGGGGCCTTGAGGCTATCTTTTAATAAACCTTCTAGGTAACTTTGATATGTCCTAAAGTATGAGAACCAGTGTACTTACACAAGTGTTCTCAAACTTGATGGTGTATCACAATGAACTGCAGAGCTTGTAAAAGATTCTTTGGCCCACTAGCAGAGTTTCTGATATATCCGGTTTGGAAAGGCCCCCCAAATCTGCATTTCAAACAGCTCTCTTCGCTGTTTGATACATTGCACTTTGTTTTTTTTTTTAATTTTTTTTTATTGGTTGTTCACAACATTACAAAGCTCTTGACATATCATATTTCATACATTAGATTGAAGTGGGTTATGAACCCCCAATTTTACCCAAATGCAGATTGCAGAATCACGTCGGTTACACATCCACAATTTTACATAATGCCCTATTAGTAATTGTTGTATTCTGCTACCTTTCCTATCCCCTACTATCCCCCCTCCCCTCCCCTCCCATCTTCTCTCTCTACCCCATCTACTGTAACTCATTTCCCTCCATGTTTATTATCCCATTCCCCTCACAACATCTTATATGTAATTTTGTATAACAATGAGGGTCTCCCTCCATTTCCATGCAATTTCCCTTTTTTCTTCCTTTCCCTCCCACCTCATGTCTCTGTTTAATGTTAATCTTTTCTTCCTGCTCTTCCTCCCTGCTCTGTTCTTAGTTGCTCTCATTATATCAAAGAAGACATTTGGTATTTGTTTTTTAGGGATACATTGCACTTTGAGTATTCCTTCTCTAAGTATTCTCGAGTTCCTTAGTTTGTCTCTAGAATTCATATTACTACATTCATGATAATTATCTCTGAGGATCTGAAGATAGTATGTAGGTTTCTATTCTTCATCAAAAATAGGTTCTGAATTAAATTTGAGTTTATGACCAAGGTCATTTAACTATAAAATGCAAGGTTTTGTAGCTATAACACTAGAATGGAAATGAGGAGACTCAGCACTAGTTTTTATTTTGCAACTGAAAGCAAGTTATTTAACCTTTCAAGACCTCAATTAACCTGTAATCGGACAAGGCTAGTTTCCTTAGGAAAAAAGAAGTAAATCGTCTAAAATGTTTTGTTTTTCTGGGCTTTGCCACAGAGCAAAATGTCATTAGTTAGTCCAAAACCCCAGGTATTTTAGGATCAATTTATCACAGAAATTTAAAAAAAAATAGCTCATAGATTAATCATTTAATTTGATTCTCTGAATAAGTTGCTGTTTTTAATATATATCTTCCTGATTTTTAATTTGTAGATCCAAGTTAAAATAATAATGTTTTAGGCATGAATGCGATAAAATTGCAAAACAAGAATGTTTATCTAATACTTATCAATCTTTCCAAGGATGTGACACTAATTAATTTGACCTGGGCTGCAACTATAAAAAGAAAATGACATAAGAATCAACAACTGAAAAATAGAATATAAAAGAATAATTTAAGTCTATAGTCCAGCCAATTTATTCTATCATTAAGTATGAATGTAGGACATGGCGAAAGAAAGCACACTTATACTCTGCTTATTCTGGAGATGAGAAAAACACATGAGGAGAATTTAGGTATTTCTAAATGCTTCAGGAATATCCTTGAGGTCAAAGATGCTCATTTATTAACACTTGACTTGGGGAAATTATTTCTTGAACTGGCATTTATTTTTAAAAATCTATTTAATTTGCCATAGGTTTCACCTGGTTAGTACAAAAATGTAAATGAAGTTTTTTGTGAAAAATCTCTAAAAAATAACTACCACATGATTATGAACTAATCTCCTGGATAAATGCCTGTTAACCAGATAACAGATCTATTTTTAACATAGTCTGAGTTCCATACACTGATAATTACCTATATGTAAAATAATATCACTGAACTATAGGATAATTTAATGTTAGAAATCATTACCTTGTGACCCAAAATCAAAGATGTTTGTAATTCTTAGTAAAGAAGAGCACAATTTATACAATAAATACTGCATTTGTAGAAACAATATAATTATTAAGGAATCAAGTAAACGTACCCTAGATAATTAAGAAACTATAGTACAAAGCTGCATTCTAAATCCCTTAATAGTTTTGCTTAAATAATGATATCCTAATGGGTAAAATTATAATTATTAAAGAATATTAGAATGATCATGCATTTATTTTAAAAATTTCATGAAGAGCTACGTAAAATTCTTAAATTGTACTGGAATGTTAAATAATAGTTACTTTAATTAGTTGAACTGTGCCATTCACTCTTTCAACAAATATTTACTGGTTATTTATTGCATGTGTGGTACTAACTATAATAAAGTTTAAGTAAAACATAAATAAGTATAATAACAGGATTTCTATATTGTAATTGGTGTTGGGAGATTTTGTGTGAATGGCATTAAAACATATACCAAAATGAACGGAACATAATGTACTAGCAGAAGTGAAAAGCTCTTGGAGAAGCTAGACATAAACTTGTTTTGTGTTTTTTGTGATGTTTTGGAGGTAATTAAAATATGGGCATTTCATATCTGAAGGGACAGCATAAAGGCAATATTGTTAGATAAATTAATTGTATGAAGATTAATAAGAAAGGGGGAGAAGCCTTACCATAATGAGGTAAATGGCTTATGTTATAGAGTTAGGCACTCATTATGATCAGAAAAATAACTGAAATGATGGCACCTGCCCAATAATATGGTATAATAATAATAAGTAAGAAGAGAAAGAGGTCAATGGAACTGGAAAAGTTGGTGATATATTCCAATGTGAAGAAGAAAACTAGAAGGTATTTGATATATTTTTAAAGTTTGTGTTATGGTATTGATCTGGAATGTCACCCAAAGCTCATGTTGAAAACATGGTCCCCATTGCAGCCAGGTTCAGAGGTGAGACTTTTAGGAAATGAATAAATTTGAGAGCTTGAAACTCATCAGTGGATTAATCCATTTGATGGATTAATAAGTTGAATGTTCAACTATGTAATAACTGTAGGCAGATGGGGCACAGCTGAAGGAATTAGGCAGGCCTTAGTGGACTATCCCTGGCGTGTGTGTGTGTGTGTGTGTGTGTGTGTGTGTGTGTGTGTGATCTGCCTCTGGTTGCCATGAGAAGAGCAGCTTTTCTCTTTCTTTTTTTTTTTTTTTTTTTTTTTTTTTTTTTAAAGAGAGAGTGAGAGAGGAGAGAGAGTGAGAGAATTTTTAATGTTTATTTTTTAGTTCTCGGCAGACACAACATCTTTGTTGGTATGTGGTGCTGAGGATCGAACCCGGGCCGCACGCATGCCAGGCGAGCGCGCTACCGCTTGAGCCACATCCCCAGCCCTAGAAGAGCAGCTTTTCTCTTTCATGCCCTTACATCATGATGTTTCTGTCATGGACTCCACCAACTATGGACTGAGACTTCTGAAACCATTGGGGCAAAATAAATATTTCCTCCTGTAAATTGCTCTTGTCAGATATTTTGGTCACAGAAATGAAAAGCTAACACAGTTTGAGATAATGTTTACTATGGGATTCTTTTCAACAATTCTACATATTCACCATCTCCAACACAAACTCCATTATCATCACCTCTAGTACCTATAATTTCACCACCATCACTTCCACATATACTAATTTCACCATCTCCTCCACTCCTACCATAACTAAACAACCAGAAAATACTGCATTTTTTGAATGCATATTTTGTTATAGCCACCATATCTAATGATTCATACTTAATCCTCAGTGTTTTTATAAAGTGAGAATATTGAATCTGAAGCATGACCTTACGTAATTTTCCTAAGATCACAAACTAGTTATTAAACAGGCAAATTTCAAACCTGAGCAATTTTGATTCCAAACGACATGATTTTTCCAATATTTGCTACTTCTTTAGATACCATGGGTATGAATTATAACTAAAATATGTGTGCAACGTACAAGTGTATATGGTTAATTTGGGGCAATAAAAATCTAAAATGGAGGTAACAGCTGGGTGTAGAAATGGTAATACCCAAATCATAACTTTCGAACTCTAAAGCTGAAATTTGAGGGAGACAGTCAATGTAAAGTTTTATGATATGAGAGTCAGTCACGTAGAACCAGACTTGAATCAATGAAAGGAGATTATTCAGATAAAGAAGTCAGAAGGGAAAAAAGAAGGATTTATGAGATACTCCAATATGAATAAGGTAGAGAGAAAAACAAGTCAAGTGAAGCGTGGTAAGGGGATGACTGGTGTGTCATAGCAACTGAAAGATGACATGATTTTTAAAAGAAATGAATTTAATAAATTGTCAAAATTATGGTATTCACAATGAAATGCTAGTGGTTCTCACATGAAATGAGAGCAGGATACTAGCTAACATAAGATGTCATTTTCCATGTTGCCTTTTTAACTGTTATAGTATTTTAACCAGATTCCATCCTATAGACGATTAGCAATTACTGAAGTTAATAATTTCTAAATGTTAGCTCTCTTTATTCAGTCGAAATACATCAATCTAGAGTCATAGATAGAATATCCATATGATTATGCTGTCTAAAACAGGACACATTTGAAAGTTAGTGCTAAATAAAACTACCTTGGGACAATAGGTATAATTAGGTAGCTTCAAGGCAAACCAAGAAATAAGATCACCTGAGTCATATACATAATAAAGATTTATTTTATTACACAATTCAGATTCTGTAGCCCAGCCACAATAATTGAAATTTTAGCTCAGGTACTCTATAGTTGTATGTGAATTAATAATAGTCATGTATATATTGGGTTATTGGGAAGAATAAATGCTATGAACTTAAATCATTGAATCTAGTGCTGAGCACACTATGAGTCCTCCAAAGTATTAGTTTTTATTTAAGGAATCTTTATATTCCAAATTGGACCTCTAATTCTAGCAATTACAATAACTACTAAGAACATATGATACAAAAAGAATTTAGGAGACAAAGTATTTCACAACTAGCAAATGTCCTGAAAACAAAACAAGTCAAAATAAACATTTGTAACCAAATAAATTGTCAAAACAAGAGCTAAGAATAAGCCTTTGGAAAACAGACTGACATGGGTCAACTTGCTTTGTTGCTTTCTGTATGAGGCAATCTCTGAAGGCATTCAGAGGAGTAGGCATCTAGGTTGTACTCAGTTTGAAGATCTATTGGAAAGTTGTTGAATTCTTACAAAATATCCATAAATCCATGTTCAAACTAAGCATTGTCTATAGACAAGTATTTAATTTGATGTTAAATAAATGAATGTATATCCTACTAGGATTAATAAAAAGTAAATTCAGTAAGAGCTTTACTGATTTGTTTGTGCCATTATTGTTTTTTCCTCCACCAATAAGCATTAACATTTAAACTACCATCATGAGTACAGTACATGGAATTCGTTGCCCAAAACTGAATGATAACATTCAGTTTGAGAACCATTTGACTATAGCAAGGACCAACATTTTTTTTTTTTTAATGATGGGTCAGACAGTTAATATGTTAGGCTCTCTGGACAATTTGTTACAGTTCTTCCAACACTACTTTGTAATGTGAAAACAACCACAGATAGAACATGTTTGAATAAGTACAGCTGTGTTCCACGGAATTTTCACTTATAGACATTGAAATATTACATAATTATGTGAAAATATTACAAAATATATTCTTCTCTTGGTTATTTTCAGCAATTTAAAAATGTAAAACCAATTATTAGCTCATGATCCATACAAAATCTATAGGCTAGATTTGGCCTGCAGGCCTTAGTTTGCTGACCCTTGGACTACAGAATTTGTTCCATCAAGCAGACACTACCAAGGAAGACAAGGCCCAATGATTTACTTTGAAACAGGAGGTCATAAGTTATGAATAAATGGAGGAGTCCTAAATAACACATTCAAATAACTTTTCTAGATGTTTCTTTTTCTTTGCTTAGAACATCTGACACACTATTTTTAGGTATGTGTTCTTCCCATACTTCTACTCCCTGGTATACGCAAATTCTAATGTCAAGTGTTCCATGCGTTCCTAAACATATGCTGCTTAGAAAAATGAAGCATATTTCAATGTTCTTTCTTCATCTTAGAATTACAATAACTGGAGTAAAATGAAAATTGTACCATTTTTATGATTTTCATGCTAGCTTTGCTTTTATGAAATTTTATTGCCATCATTTTAATATATCCACAGATTTACATAATACCTAACTTATCTAAAATATCTAGTTGAAAATATCCACAAAAAGATCAGTTAAAAATTCTAGCACCTTCAAGATAAGACTTTATAAATATCAAAGAACAGGAAATCTGTTCTGTAATTACTCCTGATTTAGGATGTGCAGCTTGAGACATTATGTTCTCATAAACTAGCAGAATGGATCTCATCTATTAGAGGTATACTTCTTCATGAAAATGCACTTTCTATTACTGCAAGAAAGACAACTTATTGCAAAACTAAGGACTGAACAGGCAGTCCCTTTATAAGAAAAAAATGACACTTTCAGGATTAAAATGTATCCATTGCAGTATGTTGCCTGTGGTTTCTTCTTTTAATTCAGAAAACAGCATTTTCATTAAGCATTCAGTTATTGTTGGGATAGTGATTTCTTGGGTAAATTTTAAAACTTACTTCACTATTCTTCTCACTGAATTAACTGGCATTATAGGCAAAGAAGACTTGGAAATGCTGTTTAAGCAAAAATACCACCATCAAAACAGCTGTAAAATGAGTTTTCATGCTTAACAATGAATCTTCATCTGAGAGTAAAGCCATGAATGAAATGCTCTCTCACCTTTTCCTAATTTCAGAATCCACAATTATCTGCCTCTTCTTTTGGGGAGGTGGTGGTGGAAGTTCCTCTTGGGCGTGCTTTACCAGGATTTGTTCCCTTGTGGTCACCATAGTTACCGTTTCCATTACAGTTGTCTGTGTTAGTGATGGCTGAGTGGTGGTGACAGTCTGTGAAATCTGTGAGAAGTATTGAAACAGAGGTCAGACATTGCTTGAAAGACTTCAGTAAAGACTGCTTGGAGTAGTGAAGGAAAATAATGAGAAACTGTTCCTGCTTGTTGGTAGATCAAAATAGCACCATACTGAACCCAAATCAAATTGTTTTATCTGATTTTCGTTATGTTGACTAAAATAACAAAGCAAGGAAATCTCAAAACCAGAAGCAAATTTGGAGCCTCTTAAATTTATTGGTCAAAGTATATGAAATAAAGGGGCAAAGGAGAAAAATTTAGGGTGCTATTCTGATATATAATGCCACATTGTTTTAAAGTGTTTACAACATTTACAGAAATTTTACTCAAGTATCTGGATGCAAATTCCAACATGTGGCAGACTGCAGATGTTTACTAATAGATTCTTAATAATTTAAAATGAAAATAATGGTGGAATTAAATTGGCCAAACTATCCTATACACATATATGAATAAACTGTAGTGAATTTCATATATTTATATATATATAATCACCTAATTTTAAAATACATGTGTGTGTGTGTGTAACCTAATTTTTAAAAAGCTATAAATAAATAGAATAATGACCAATGGAGAAGAGGAAAGGGAATAGGGGACAAGAGAAGGGGAAGAAAAAGGAATTACTAGGGACTAAAGTGAAGCAAACTATATTCCATGCTTGTATGCTTATGGCAAAATGAACCCCAACATTATATATAACTATAATAAACTAATAAAAAACTATACTAAAAATAAAAATAATACCTGGATATAAGCAAATGTATAAAACCAAGAAATATAAAATAAAAATGGTTTATAAAAAGTTTTGATTATCATGTAAAATGAATATTTTGTCACATACTTTTAAATAGTTATAAATTATTTTTAATCAAATACATGAAATGTCTTTTCAAATTACTATATAAGGTTAAAACAAAGTATCTATTATTTCATACATGTTTTTATGATCAACATTACTCAAATGCTAAGAATAATACTCCTGTTTTAAATTAGTAAATATATTCCAATATTTGAGGTTCCAAATTCATCATTGGAGATTCAGTTTGTAATCAATTTCATTTTCCATTCATAGTTTGTTTTTTTTGGGGGGGTGACATAGTTCATCAGCCTCTGGAATAAAATGGTTTGTGACACAAATCATGGACAGTCATCATCTCAATACACAGCAATGAGAAGTTGTATAATGACTCACAATATTCCTCATATTATATATATATATATATATATATATATATATATATATATTATGCATTTGACTCACAATATTCTTCATATTATTTGACTCACAATATTCTTCATATTATGGCCATAAAGTTACCTCTGGGTTATTAAACACTACCCTTCTGGTAATCCAACTTATTTGGAAGATCTGTTTCCAAGGAAACAACAAAAGGCCTGCATTGGATCGGCTTTAAGTTACAAGCACAGGGCCAATAATCTGGCTGGGGTCAAGATTAGTTTTATTGATTTTTCTGAAGTTCAAGAGATATGGGAAGGGTTTAGAATAATCTCCCTGCCTCATCCAATGATGACTGATCTCTTCAAAGGGAAGAAATGATAGAAGCCTCAGGGTTTTGTTATTTTAGTTTCCAAATTGGCAATTAGCAGTGAAGAGATGAATTCCTTTGCCATGGTACCCCACGTAAAAATTGCTTTGACATACATATTGGTAAAATGCTATCCTTTATACAAACCACAGCTTTACATAGGTGAAGGGGGAGGAATTTCTATTTTGATAAGTTATTTAGGCTACCAATAAAAGGACACTAAGAGATACTTAATTGTTACATGTATGAAGCGCCCAATTTATCTTCTCTGAGATTTTCATAGTCATTCAGAATCAATCACTGAGCCTCAAGCAACTTGAATTATATAGTGCCATAATAAGATACATAAAAAGAGAAAGCAACTGTTTTTTTTAAAATGCTTAAAAAACAAACAACATACTTGCATCCAACACAAAGTGACCATTACATGAACAAATTTAATTCACTTGTAGTTAAAAAGAAAATGTAATTTATATTTGGATTCCAAGAGCATTTTATTGTAATATTTTTTTTAAATTATGAGCACACTTTTCTTTGTATACAATGACTCCTAGAAGAGAATACTTTCAGATTAGGAGATTATCTAATTTTGAATGTACAGGTAGAATACAGATTCTGAAATTATAAAACTATTCCTTTTACAGTTATATCTAATCTTTGCTACTAAACATTAGTTTTGAAATTATTTCCTACATATATTAGTAATATTTTCTTATTGGTAAGTATTAAGAAGTTGGTTAGATATGGCTATGGAGGGTATAGTAAAGGGAAATGACACCATAATATATATGAAACTGCATTTAAGAAGATAGTAAATCTTATGAAAAGAAGAAAATATTAATTTTTAATAGACCAACAGTAAGGCATAGATCAATAATTGTTCTATACTCTCATCACTACAACATTATAATTGAAATTACTATTTCATTTCTTTTGGGATAGAGAAATAAGAAAACAACTGTACACTGACCCTGTAAATACAAGGTTGTAGTCATTATATATAAGAAAATAATAACTATTCTCATAACCTACTCCTTATAATTAGAATATAAAACAATTGGTCATGTATTAAATTTCCCCACGGCTTTTAGAAATGACTCAATTATGTGTTAGAATCATTATAATATAGATAGGAGAGAGATTATGGAGGCCATTTAACATAACCTCCTGCTTACTGTAAGATTTGCTACTTCCAGAAGCTGATAATGTTTTCCTTAGTATGGCAGCAATCTTTCTCAGTGGCAAAGGTGTTAACAACTTATGGAAGTCTTGTGACTTCCTCCAGTTAAAATATGTTTTGAATCTTGAAACACAAAAGAAATTGAGCATTTTTTCTACATGACAGTTTTAAAAAATTTGAAGCCTGATAATCACAACTCTAATAAATCTCATTCCCAAGTCTTATATTGTCAGGTTTTTTTTTTTTTTTTTTTTTTTTTTTTTTTTTTTTTTTTTTTTTTTTGCTAGAACTACCTTTATATGACTGATACTTTAAATTCAGTTTCCTGACTTTGGACACCATCTTCAGTCAAAGCAATCTAAAATTGTATAATTTATCCAACACCTAAACTGTAATGTTTCAATTAAATTCCAATTAAGTTGAACAGGTACACATTGGAAGGCATTTAGAAATGAGTAGAGTGGAATCTTTGCCTTTAGGAATTTTAGCAGGGAAGGCGATAATCACAAGAATAATTGTGAAATGTGTGCCATATGAAAATTTTCAGTATGCAAAATAACTACATGTACTGAACATACAGTAATCAATGAAATTTCTTTTGAAATGTTAGAAAAGCAGATTTTCCTCCGTGAGCATTTTAACATTTCAATTTATTTTGTTGCTGAAGGCTGTATATAACATTTTCCCCTGTTCATAGGGTTATTTTTAACAATAATATAATGGAAACAACATTAAGTCAGTAGGTGATGGTTTAAGTAAATTATGGTACATGAATGTGATAAAGTATACATATTGCTACTATTTCAATATTTTTGGAAAATGTTTGCATGATTGCATTGAGTAAACATTGGAAGATATAAACACTGGTACATATTTTAAGTAGAGAAATTATAATTTACACGTATAGTATATATTTCTGTATTATTTTGATTTTCCAAATTTCTACCACAAAATATTTTGGACAAAATGTTGCTTTTATAAGCATAGGAAAGTTACAAAGCTTCAGGAAAGTTTTCCAAAGTTGTTTATATATAATCATATGTAGGTTTTAATATATTTGTATATGTACATATATACACATATGTATAAACGTGCATTTTGATTGTTCATTAATGTTTAATCAGTATTCATGGATTGTACTTGTACACGTTAAAACATACTACACAATTGTAACAACATCTTTAGCTGGTAATTGTTAACCAAGCTTAAAGGTATCTCCACAAACATGTTAGCACAAGGCATAAAAATCTGATGGTGTTAAGATTTATATCTCTAAGCAATGGAAAAGATTTATATGCTGAGCTGTGGGAGAATCGTGAGATAAAAGATCAGGTGCTCACAAAGAAGGCTGTTATTAAGCACAAGGTTATAAAATGCTCTATTTCACAAAAGAGGACAAAGCAACTGCCATAACTAAGTGTAGCATACAATAAGTTCTAAAGTTCATGACAGTAGCTTGGTAACTAAATTTTAATATTAATTACTGTCCTGTTTTGATATTGATAATGAGGCAATAAAACTTCTTGAATAGGTACTGACATTGGAATCATGAGCACAATTAGAGTCAAATACTCAGAAGACATCATAAAAGAAACCATTCTTCCCTTTGAAATAAAATATAGGATAATTAAGAAGGTTCATTCTGTAAAACTGCCTCTTCCATTTTATGTATTTTGTTCCTCATTTCAAATTATCTTTAGTACAAAATATGTCAGAAAGAAGAAATACATCTTAGCTTCTGGATTCATACTAAATACAGAATTTGAGCAACTGTATGAATTAACTGCACCTGCAAAAATTGAAAAGCAATGTAATTTATTTTTTCTCATCCACCTGACCTTCCTCTACATACCATCTGACATGGAAGTAATGAAATAAATTCTATAACTAGTGATGAATATTATCAGGCACATGGTTAGGAAAAGAACTTACATTTATCTTCATATGTTATTTCATTTATTATTGGTAGATATTGAATATATCATATAGATGTTAAGTATCATATCCTTATGCCATATTAACTACATATTCAAGAGTGAAATATAATAATTTTTGAGGCCAGTCTATTTTAAATAGAAAGAGGATTTTATTTTCATAGTTATTGTCCAGCTGCCTCTGAAGTTGATATAGTGAGAGAGTTGGAATCTTGTCAGTAATCCAAATTTTAATACAAAATTTCCAGCAAATAGAAACATTAGACATTTAGGACTATAAGGACCATATAGATATCTGTCTATCCTCGAATTTTGATTTTGTAAATTGAGAAGGAGAGGTTCTAAGAGTTAACTCAGCCTTAATATATTAAATTTTCACAATTCCAAGAGTTAACTCAGCCCTAATGTATTAAATTTTCACAGTGTTTTATATTGTTGTAGGTAATTAATTTATTACATAAACCCATTGCACTGCTATAGAAGGTCCATTCCAAATACTTTTTACAGTTGTAGGTAGCAAAAGTATATAATTAATTTCCAAAGTAATTTGAACTGTAATTTCAAATTTTTCTAATAAAACTTACACCCTAATAAATGAACCAAAGAACACTCTAAAAGTTGAGGTAGTTAATACATAAATTTCAACAAGATGGAATCCTAAAATAAGTGAAGGAATTTTGTTTTAATTCTATTTTTTATAAAAACATATTTTTTAATTGGCAGCAGGCTTCTAAGGCTTGGCGAGCTTTCAGAAATGACTAAAAAGGCTTGTTAACTAAAAGCCTTTTGAGTATTTTAATTAAAATTACTAGTAAAAAAGGAATAGAGGCAAACCAATTGTAACTACATCACATATATCAATAAGTCTGCAATCTAATGAATGCTTTGAGAGTGGATACAGCCTAATGAATGCTTTGAATGGATATAGGCAGAATGTGAATATAAAATATTTTGTCACAAGTAAAAATTAAAATATTTAAAGAATAAAAATTGAATTAGAAAAAAGGACAAATAAATTTCCACCTTAATAGATTGCATCCTTCAATCTGCATTTGGGAATAATGAGAATCACTGGCTTATCATATCTAGCCATGCTTTACATTAGTCATGTGTCTGTCAAGGGTTAAATCATTCAGCAGGACATAAATGATATAGAATAGGTATATATATATATATATATATATATATATATATATATATATATATATATAAATATAATGATCATATTCCTTTTTGGGTATCATGCAGAGATACACACAGCATGAACATCAGTGTTCATGTTCAAGGAGAGAAGGATTCTGAGTATATTAGTTTTAAGGTATTTTTGCTCAAGTTGAGAATACTGCAAAATCAGTCATGTAGCAAAATATTTACAAAATGGGAATGAGATCCTAAAACTTATCTGAGTCATAGAATTTTCCTTATTACCATGAAAGGAGATATTTATTCTGCTAATATGTCATAAAACTATAAAACTTTTAGACTTACCTGGAGAGATAAATATTTTATATCTAAGTCCCTAATGTCCAACTTTAGTATAAATTATCATAATGAATTATAAAGTCTATCAAACATATGTTCTTTACACAGTGCATATTATTTCATTTAAATGGGCATAATGTTTCAAATCACTTAAATTATATTTTATTTCCCCCATTAGAATGGATTTCTATAATATTTCATAATTACAATCAACATAGAATATATTCTTTAGTGTCATGGCTTTGAAAAAATAAACCAAGTCTCAATAAGTATATACATTTTAAAAATAGGGAGAGGTATAGGATCATTTGAGCTTTCACAGAAGTCAACCCAGGGTATTTTTCTTTTGCCCTCTTTTTCCCTATTAAGTATCCGCGTAACAAGAGTTATTATCCTTCCAACATTCAGAGACAAAGCATTTCTATTTTCTCAGACTGCCTTCTCATCAAGTTTAACATCCTCAGCTTGTGTCCAGGTATTATTCAAGCCAAACCTGACTTTAAAATGCAAGAGAGCAGCCCTCACAGCTCATTTTAATCATGCTTTGATCTCTTGGCATGCAACTGCTTCATAAGGTCAAAATCCCTCAAAGCTTTGACCTGAATAGCTGTCAGAGTCACAGGCACACAGTGTTCTTTATATGTGAACAATCAGATGCCTTGTCCTCTCAGTCACAATTCCTATCCTTGCTTCAAAAATAACAAGTTTTAACTATTATGAGTTTTAAATTATTATCCAAACTTTGCTCATTTTTTTCAACATTCAAAAGGCTTTTTAAAAAAATCTAGATATAAAGTAATCATTAATGACAGATTTTTTTTTCCCAATAAACATAAGGGGAAAATACACACAAGTGAGTTCTATTCTTCAAAGTCACAACCTCACCCTAACACTCTTAGGATTACATAAATGTAATTTTGATCAAGCTCAATTTGACATTCACAAAAGAAAATCAATCATTTTTTTAACTGTAAATTATCACTTCTTTCTTCCCTGTCTTTATCTTCCTTTAATTCCTCTTTCCCTGGGCAGGTTCATTTCTATCTTCCTAGGAATTCAATAACCCCCAGCAAAGATATGTATTGGAAAAGATATGGATGGTATATTTTGGGGGAAATTCAGTGAGGAAAAAGTAACACATGAACTTATAAAAGCTCCGACTTAGTGTTCTAGGAAACAACTTGTGTAGGTCTCTTTATCTGTTCCTGGTCTAGTATAGGAACATACGACTGTTTGAAAAAATAAAAATTATGGTGAACCACAAGCCTACAGACTTTCTAATCAGTATGACTTATATATTAAGATCACCTTTTCTCTTCTCTCAAAAATGATTTTATTTCTATTGCTTTGTTTTATTCTCATCATATCCCAGTGAACAAGCAGAACAGATACATGCTATAATGTCTGGTTAACATCATTTTGTGAAGAACTACACAAATCAAAGCTAGTACTGCTTTACTGCTGAATAAGAGGTTAAGTAAATTGCCTAGGTACTAGTCTCATAACTCATAGGCCATTAAAAATAAGGTTTCTAGTATTTTTCCACCAACTAGAATAACCAAATTAGTAACACATTGAAGAGATATATACAACCTTCATTGAAAAGTAGTACCATTCCAAGGGAATGAGTATATTTAAGTACTGCATCTCCAGGAAGGTCTCCCTTTTCCCATTTCAGCCAGCATTGTAAAAAACCAGAAGGCACAGGTTGATAAGTATGTCACCGCCTTTGCTAATCAGTGTTTATAAAAATGTCATATTTCACTATATAATCATCACATTAATGTATACTCAGAAGTATCCTGTGAATACTAATGTTGCACCAAAGACAGTTTAGCAACAAATGATTTTTAAGTATTACCAGCCCATTTTTTTCTTCAAAAAAGCATGCACCTCACTTTCGGGGAAAAATGTTATAAAATCTGCTACAATTATGGAGTGAAATAAGGTATATATGCAGTCTGTATCAAAAGGCTTCTTAAAGGAGTATATTCATGGGTCCTTCCCAGGACCTAGTGAGAATGAGATTTTCTGAGTCTAGGAATATGCATTTTATTCTGTTCCCCAGATGATTATCATGCACACTTAAGCTTGAAAACAACTGAATATGGTGCAAGTGAACCAAATATGACCTACAATTTAGCAGTTACACTTCCATAAATATATCACTTGAATGAATGCATTTTAAAACAAGTTTATCAAATAATGCCAATAGTTAACATAGATACTATCAATTTTATTGCAACAATAACCTATGGGATCAAGGAGTACATATTGCATCAAAATAATTGTTGAGTTAAAAGTTATAAATTTACTAATACCTCATGTATTTGTGGCATAAATACCAGGGATATTGCAAATTTAAAAGTAGCCTTAGGCAGATCACACATAATAACAAAATATGACCTACAGTAAAATTACTATTCAATAAATTAATTTCTAAAATAAATCTATAGGATAACAAATGAATTTTTAAAAATATTTTTAGTTGTAGATGGACATAATACCTTTATTTTTTTAAGTTTTTTTTTTAATGTGGTGCTAAGGTTCGAACCTAGTGCCTCACAGATGCTAGGCAAGCACTCTACCACTGAGCTACAATTCCAGCCTTAAATGGATTTTTATTATTACTTAATTGCATGAGAAATGAGTGAAATAAAGTCTGGTATTTCTTTAATTTTTACATGAGTTTGGATTTAAAAGGAAAATTGAACAGGGAATGAAATCATATATGGCTGATTAATATTTATTATTGTATTTATGGAAGTTAACACCTCAAATTTCCTTTCTTCATCTTTCAATAAATGTTTCCTAAGTGTTACATATCAAATATCAAGTCTCAAAAAAACAAATTCCTTGTACCTGTTCTCACAACAAAGGAGATATCTGCCTAAGATCTATTGAATGTGATCATTGTTTTAATAAGTGTTTATGCATAGCCTTGAGTTGTAAACAGTGATCAATTAACAAATGCCCTTGTAATACAAAATGATGTGACAGAATATACATAATGTCAATATTTTGAATGGCTACCTATTTTTCTACCATCTGATAATGAGACCAAAAAACAATCCCTGATTTTTAAATTACTAAAACTTCTAAAATAACTAACATACAACCACATTCCAGAACTGTAACTTTGTTATTTTCCTAAACTATAGCTTGTATTTGCCTATATGTAATTAAGCAACATTCATGATTTTATGAAATCAGCAGTCTGTGGCTGAAAACCCAATAATTAGATCATCATTTGCCCTCATAAAAGAAGTCTTCAGAGAAATTAAAGGACCTGTGCTATAGTCTTGTTCCTACAACTACATTTCCTTGTATAATTCACTTTTCTTCTCTTGTTTCATTTTTTTTTTCCAAATGTAAAATGAGGTTAACTAATGGCATTCATGGTTCTAGGAATCTGTGATTCAGAGTCAACTGCTCTGTCATGCAGCTCCCTATTACTATTAAACTGGAGTATAGTAACTAATTTAATCAATCAGTGCTCATTCCCCTGCCTATGATTCTCCAATAACAAGTTAAGCTAAAGCCTGTTTTTTTTTTTTTTTTGCTAAAATAAATCTATTAGATAACAAATGAAGTGTAAGAGAGAGAGTGTGTGTGTTAGAGAGAGAGAGAGAGAGAGAGAGAGAGAGAGAGAGAGAGAGAGAGAGAGAGTTAGTTTTATACTGGGAATTGAAACCAGGGGTGCTTTTCCACTGAGCTACATCCGAGCTTTTTTTATTTTTAATTTTTTTACTTTGATACACATCTCACTAAGTTTCTTAGGGTCTCATTAAGTTGCTGATGGTGGCCTCAAAATTGCAATCCTTCTGCCTCAACCTCCCTGAGTCACTGGGATTACAGGTACATGCCAGTGTGCATGGCAGAAGCCATGTTTTTTTTTTAAATTCAATTTACCATTGGGCACAGAATTATCCTATGACATCCTTTCTAAGGTCATAGCATTATTCTCATAATGCAGGTTTCAAAATCTCCAGCATAATTCATAGTATGATAATTGGTATAACTTACCTGTGCTGAACTCTTTTCAAGTTTTTGGACTAAATTATCCCAACGCTGTGCAAAGTTTTCCATCCAGGCTTCCATCTTTTGTGTCACTGATTTATTTTTCAGTGTTGAAAGAAGATTTTGATGGAGTGAACTGAGTTTGTCCATAGTTTGCTTTTTCTTTTCTAGATCTGTTTTTAAAACCTGTTAAAACCAGATCACAGAATAAGTCTTAGGTTCTAGGTAACATTTTATTAAAACACTATTGTTTCCATTTTTTCATGCATTCACTCATTTCTATAGATGGGCAAAGACTGCAATCATTTCTGCAAATTATTGAACGTCCATAAACATACACATAATAACTTCAAAAAATCTTTCAATAAAGGTTGATGAGATTATAAAATAGAGACATTAGAATAAAGACTATGAAGAGGCACTTCAGAGCTAGAAGGACTGCCTAGTGATCAATTAGTAAAAGCTCTTCTAAAGTCAAAACAAGATCAACATGTGGAAACTGTCTTTTTTTTTTTTTTTGGTAGTAGGGATTGAACCAGGGTGCTTAACCACTTAGCAACACTACCAGCTCTTTTTATTTTTAATTTTCAGGCAGGGTCTCATCATTTTGCTTAGATCCTAGCGAAGACTGACCACAAACGTGTGATTCTTCTGCTTCAGCCTCCTGAGCTACCAGAATTACAAAAGTGTACCACCACCCTCAGCTAGAAACTACTTTTTAACAATTGGGAGTGGGTGGCATTGCTCTTGGATGGTAGAATTTTGTCAGAGGAAATTCACTAACAAAAACTGACTATAAAGTGCCAGTAGTACTGGTGACTTGAGAAGATGAGAGTGTCTAAAGGGCTTTGCTTTCTGAAATGCTGTTTATTTGCAGAAAATTGCAATATTATTTATTTCCACAATTTCAATATTCCATTATTTATAAATAAAAACTTTCCATGCAGTTAACAGACCTTAAGCTTCATTAGCATCTATTATTTAATTAAAGTTAGACTATCGGAATAATTATTTTCTAATGTTAATTTGAAGCTCATTAAGTAAAAAGAAAGACATGGAGTATGATCCACATCCCTCAGAAGCTATCTGCTTATTTTCTAAATACTTACATGTTTCATATAGTATTTTTTAAAAAAAGATTGTAGTTGTAAATAGAGAGCATTCCTTTATTTGTTTATTTTTATGAGGTGCTGAGGATAGAACCCAGTGCCTTACACATGCTAGGTAAGCACTCTGCCACTGAGCTACAGCCTCAGCCCTTATAGAGTAATTTTTTATACCAATCATATTTCCAAAGTTTCTGTGGGCAATGAAGGTTCACGATTGCCTTTTGTTTGATTTGGAAATAATAAACAAAGTGACTTATGTGAAATCAGTAGATCATGGCAGCTTATTCTTTCACTTTATCTACCACTAAGGTCATTCTGCTCATAGGGAAATCCAATTTCCAAGTACCAAATGCTAGCCTGTGACTTATAAACACAGGAAAGAAATAGGGAGGAGGAAGAAAAATCATTTTATAGTCCTTTTACAACCCCATTCTTCTGGCAGTAGCAAGTACAATGAATATAAGCTAAACTTTGATATCTGACTTTTTAAAACAAATGCAAGCTTATTTAAGAACAACTAACAATACATATGGAAATAAATTATCATGAAACAGATGTACCAATCGCTCATGAACCAAAGTGTCATCCACATAGAGCAGTCAATACACCACCTGCAAAGTAGCTCATTTTAGCATGTTACTTACATGGATAGGTATGAACTATAAAATGTTCTGGTTTAATGTTCAAATAGTTCATCCTTTATTCAGAACTGGGTTTATCTGGCATATTTTATGTCTCAGTTTTCTTGTCATTTTAAGGGGAGGGGAAGCAACTTTTAAAGTTCATTTGTAATATATTTCCTCAATAATTTCTCAGTTTGAAAAAAATTACAGAAAAATATTAATAGTTGGAGTTATATCTATAAAACTCTCAGAATGTTAGTGCAGTAGTATATAGATTTTTTATATTCATTTTGTTTAATTCACATGTTACCTTTGCATAAAATTTAAGTGCATACTTGTACTAGTAGTAACACAACAGTTTATACTACCTGAATAGAGCTGAGAGGCAAACTTGAATTTCAAACATATATTCCTCAGATTCCTTTATGGAGATTCATTATATTTTTTTCTTTATTAACTTTTGGCATGCATTTATTTTGTGTGAACCACTGTGAGTTCTTTTTGGAAAGACGCATGACATAAATAAAGACATACATTTAAAAATAAAATAATGAAAGTACAATCCTCTTTTGCTTACTATCTCAGAGCTTAAATAACCATTTAAATAGCCCTATGTGAAGGGCTAAAAGGTACATTCATTATTTAAGCTAAATATATAATGATTTGGAAACATTTCAAAAAAGGAATTTGTGAGTTGTTTCAAGAAAATTGTGTTGGAATTCTATGGGTAACCTTGTGCTATCTAAACAAATGAAACTAAGCCTCCTGTGTTAATATGAAATCAAATGAAGATGGATTTAGTGAAATTATAATATTGAAAGGCACCATTTAAAACACAATGAGGAAAAGTACACTCAAGGTAAAATTGAAATAGCATTATAATGAAATTGTATAATTATTGAATACATTTTCATATAAATCTATATGACAAAACACTGGCTAAATAAAAGTTCTATGGATGTAAATATTTTAAAATGATGATGGCAGATTGTTTGGTCTCAATATTTATCTTTTTTTTCCACCTCCCTGGATGCTCTCCATAATCTCCAAGTTCCTGAAGGGACTCTCTCACAATAATTAGCAGAGGGAGGATAAGAAAAAAATCCATGGCTATGCCAGATAAACTGGATCATAGTAATGAATTACCTTCTCCTGTCTTTCTTTTAAGCTTGGATCTTATGCGAGACTATTAATTATGGTTTAACTGTTCCTAATAATTAGAGGATGTCATTTTGCATATCAAGAATTGATAATGGGTCTGTGAGTGCCAGAAACCCACAGAGTTCTAAAAAGTCTAGGCAACAAAAGTAAACTTTAGAAAACTTATAACAGGTAAAGATCAGCTGGGATATTAAAAGAACATATATTTTATTTTCATAGAATCCAGTCACTTGGACCTACCTCCAAGTAGGCAGGAAGCTATCATCAGTAAATTAGATTGGGTTGATAGTAGATATGGGGAAGACAGATACCCTATTAAATAAGTAGGAATAGAAGAGTTCTATCTTGTCAAGGTTAGAAGATTAATTGAAGTGGGAAAAACAAATATATAGTTACAAAAGGCCCAGGAAACCTTCACCCTATTATCATATGGAGTATGCCTTAGAGAATAATGCCAAGATAATATTTACTACACTAGAAAAATGAATTTTATCAGCTCAATCTGTAATTACTTATCTAAATGGAAGAAGTACTTCACTTTGCTCTAATCACCAGTTATTGTACTTAAGTAGATTAGTCTTATTTAGGGTTTCTCAAGTTAAGAGAATGTTAGAATCGCCCAAAAGATGTTAAAATGCAGATTGCTAGGTGCTACCTCTAATGTTTCTATGTCAGCAAGCTTGGAATAAGCCCACAAATTTGCATTTCTCTTATTATTTGTTCTAATTAATATGTGACAGCAGAATGCATTTCAATTCATTGCACATAAATGGAGCACAACTTTTCATTTCTCTAGTTGTACACAATGTAGAGTCACACCATTCGTGCAATGGTACCTGTACCTAGGGTAATGATGCCCATCTCATACCATCATCTTTCCTACCTTCATGCCCCCTCCCCTCCTCTCAATACCCTCTGTCCAATTCAAAGTTCTTCCATTCTTCCCTTACCCTCCCTCATTAGGGATCAGCATCCACTGATCAGAGAAAACATTTGGCCTTTGGTTTTTTGGGATTGGCTTACTTTGCTTAGCATAATATTCTCAAACTCCATCCATTTACCTGAAAAGGCCATAAATTTATTCTCTTATAATGCTGAGTAATAGTCCATTGTGTATACATATCAGTTTCCTTATCCATTCATCCATTGAAGGGTATCTAGGTTGGTTCCATAGTTTAGCTATTGTAAATTAAGCTGCTATAAACATTGAAGTGGCTGTGTCATTGTAATATGCTGATTTTGAGTCCTTTGGTTACAGACAGAGGAGTGGGGTAGCTGGATCAGATGGTGGTTCCATTCCAAGTTTTCTGAGGAATCTCCATACTGCTTTCCAGAGTGTTTGCACCAATTTGTAGTCCCACCAGAAATGTATGAGTGTACCTTTTCTTCCACATCCTTACCAACACTTATCGTTGCTTGTATTCTTAAAAACTGCCATTCTGACTGTAGTGAGATGAAATCTTAGTGTTGATTTGCATTTCTTTTATTGCTGGAGATGTTGAACATATTTTCATATATTTTTTGATCATCTGTATATCACCTGAAAAGCATCTGTTCAGTTCCTTAGACCATTTATTAATTGGGTTGTTTGTTTTTATGGTGATAAGTTTTTTGAGTTCTTTATATATCCTGGAGATAAGTGCTGTATCTGATGTGCTTGTGGTAAAGATTTTCTCCCACTCTGTATGCTTTCTTTTTATATTCTTGATTGTTTCCTTTGCTAATAAGCAGCTTTTTAGTTTGAACCCATCCCATTTATTGATTCTTGACATTTTAGGTGTCATGTTAAGGAAGTCAGGACCTAATCCAATATGAAGATTTGGGCCTATTTTGTCTTCTATTAGGCACAGGATCTCTGGACTAATTCCTAGGACCTTGATCCACTGAGTTGAGTTTTGTGCATGGTGAGATATAGGGGTTTAATTTTATTTTGCTGCATATGGATTTCTAATTTTTCCCAGCACTATTTGTTGAAGAGGCAATCTTTTCTCTAATGTATATTTTTAGCACGTTTGTGTAGTATGAGATAATTATATCTATGTGGGTTTGTCTCTGTGTCTTCTACTCTCCCATGCCATTTTTGTTACTATAGCACTATGTTATAGTGCAAGATCTGGTATTGTGATGCCTTCTGCTTCACTCTTCTTGCTGAGGATGGCTCTGGATATTCTGGTCTTTTATTTTTCCAAATGAATTTAAAGATTGCTTTTTCTATTTTATGAGGAATGTTGTTGGGATTTTAATTGGCATTGCATTAAATCTGTATAACACTTTTGGTAGTATGGTCATTTTGACTATTTATTCTTCCTATCCAAGAACATAGGAGGTCTTTCTATCTTCTGAGGTTTCCTTCAATTCTTTAGTTTTCTATAGTTTTTGTCATAGAAGTATTTCCCTTCTTTTGTTAGATTAATTCCTAAGTATTTTTTGAGGCTATTGTGAATGGGATAGCTTTCCTAAATTCTCTTTCATTACTGATGTATAGAAATGTATTTGATTTATGGGTATTGATTTTATATCCTGCTACTTTGCTAAATTCATTTATTAATTCTAGAAGTTTTCTGGTGAAATTTTTTGGATCCTCTAAATATAGAAGCATGTCATCAGTAAATAATGATAGTTTGAGTTCTTCTTTTCCTGTTCATATCCCTTTAATTTCTTTTGTCTAAATGCTCTGGCTAGAGTTTTAAGAACTATGTTGAATAGAAGTGGGGAACTGTCTTGTTGCCGTTTTTAGAGGGAATAATTCCATTTTTTCTCCATTTAGAATGATATTGGCCTTGGATTTAGCACAGATAGCTTTTACAATGTTGAGGTATGTTCCTACTATCCCTAGTTTCTATAGTGTTTTTAACATGAAAGTATGCTGTATTTTGTCAAATGCTTTTTCTATATCTATTGAGATGATCATATGATTCTTGTCTTTAAAGTCTATTGATGTGAGGAATTACATTTATTGATTTCCGTATGTTGAACCAAACTTGCATCCGTGGGATGAACCCCATTTGATCATCACACACTATCTTTTTTTAAAATGTTTTTGTATGCAAACAAATTTGCATTTCTCATAAGTTTCCAGGTAATGTTTATGCTGCTGGTCTGGGGATCACACTTTATAAAACACTGATTCTATGTGTATAAATTCTTTGAAGGCCATTACAGGAAATGAGCATTATCAACAGGGACTTGTTGAATTCCCATAAGCACTCTAACCCTGTCACTTGATTCCACAGCCAGTGAAGAGTACAGTATTGTCATAGCCCTTACATAGAAGGAAGGAAGCTACAGTTAATAAATCAGACTGGGTCAGTAGGAGATAAAGAAGAGAAAGATAACTTGTTCAATAAGACAAAAATAGACAAGTTCTTTCTGGTCAAGTTTAGAAGATTAATTGAAGTGAATAAAATAATGTATACTTACAAAAGACCCAGGAAACCTTCACTCTATTATTATAAGTAGTATGCCTCAGAGAATAGTGCCAAGACATATTTTTATTACACTGGAAATAATTCTTTATGTGTTTAATATTATTATCTGTTTTATCTTTCCTAGATCACCATGCTTCCCCAGAGTTATCCTTCTTTAGCAATACCAACATTCTCCAGAAACAGATGTATTCTGCATTTGGGTCTTCCCATAACTTACATGTTTCTGTAAGTCTTCTAATTCACCTCGTAAAGGCCAAAGTTTCTTTTCTCCTTTGTCTCCTTTACACCCCCCAAAAATAGATCTAATCATAAAAATAATAGATCCACATGCCATGGATATGAATCCCACAGATCTAGAAGAAATGGAATATCAAATTCCTTACCTCACATTCCTAGTGAAAAATAGGAGGCAATCCCATGGGTTATTAATAATAATATTTTAAAACAAATTACTCTGATCGTAAATAAAAGAGTTTTAGCTACTGTATCTATACCCAGGTATATAGTAGAAATGAGTGACAGATGGTACCTGTTTTGGGTCTTAGACTGTGACATATTTTAATGAACATTAAATTCTTATTCACTGCCTGAGTCAGCAGGGGAATTTTACCTCAAATTCTAGACCAGCTGTCAGGTTTTGTTAATTGGCTTAACTATCAAATGGTAAGACTTATACAAAACATATTTTTACTTTGTTCACAACTAAGGTGACATAGTGTGAATTTTAATCATATTGAAAAATTATTGAGATTTTGCTAAGAGAGACTCTTCATGGTTCCGAGGATGACAAAATCTTTTAGTAGTAAAAATGTCCAAATAGTGGCACATGATTGTTAGAAATGAGAGTTCTCAATTGCGGTTAATTTTTTCTAAGAAATCAAATGATATGAGGAGTTTTAAAATGGGTTGAAAGGCCTGGGCTAGAATCTGGATGTCTTAGTGCTCCTTTTAACTCTGCTACTAATGTTATATAATAACTAGTATATGCCATATGTTTCTTTCTGGACCTCATTTTCCTCTTTAAACATAACCTGAGTAGCTGATCCCAAGGAACTTTAGACTTGTAATTGGATCAGAGATAAGCTAGATCATTTTCAAAGTTCCTTCTAGTTTTACTATAATTGGATTTTGTCAATATGTTGCTTCCTAAGAACAACATTCTTGATTGGTAAATTTAATCAATGATTTACATAGCAACCTGCACTATGTAGTGAAATTATGAATTTATTATCACAAAATGTTTTTAGCATGTGGTATTTTCCAGATATGGTTTTTTTTTTTAAATTGTTCAAGATTCTCTACTATGATTTGACCTTGGTGCTCCTCCATGAAGATATGGAATACTATTTCCTCTCCCTTGAATCTAAGCAGGCTTATGTTTATTTCTACCAGAAGAGTATGGTAGTATTAACACTATATGAAGTTTAAGTTTGGTTTACAGAAATAATGCTGCTTTGAGTCCTTAGTCTCCATTTGTGAATTCTAACTAATTTAAGGCCTCCATGCTGTGATATGGCCAAACAACATGAGAAGTCCAAGGGAACATGTTTTGGTGAGCAGCTCCAGAAGTCAAAGCATCCAACACAGGAGCCTGATGGTATGAGTGAATGAACACTTTCAGAAGATTCTAGAGTCCAGTCATGTAGGCATTCCAGTCAAGTCCCACAATTGTGAAACAAAGATGAGCCATTCTCTCTATATGTCCTCTAAATTACTGACCAACAAAATCCATGAACATAATAAAAAGTTCATTTTAAGCTAAAACTTTTAAAGTATCTCTTACACAGCAATAGTTAACTGGAAGAACAACTAAGTGTTGCCTTTTAAAAAGTCTGCCCATTGTGTATTTCTTGATCTCTCTCTCTTGTGAAGATGAGGTTTCCCTGACAGGTTCTATCAAGTAAATATTTCTTGAAGGTTTACTTTGTGTAAGTCACCATTCTTAACATTAAGGATACAATTGTAAACAAAGGGACAGAGTGCCTATATTAATCGAGACTACAACTGAATGAGGCTTTTACATTTCCATTATGATTAACTATGGTTCTGCATTTGAACAGCAGTATAGCTTGGTTCTGAGTTAGACAGCATGACTATATGTTGATAATCAGTGTTCACCATAATATTGACTTAAAGGATCCATATATTGCTCAAGAAGAATAATATTTGCCAAAATTCCATATTCTAGGGCTGGGGATGTGGCTCAAGCGGTAGCGCGCTCGCCTGGCATGCGTGCGGCCCGGGTTCGATCCTCAGCACCACATACAAACAAAGATGTTGTGTCTGCCGAAACTAAAAAAATAAAATATTTAAAAAATTCTCATATTCTCTTTCTCTCTCTCCTCCCCCCCCACCCCCTCTCTCTCAAAAAAAAAAATCCATATTTTAAGGATATGTAGCCCAACTATCCTTTCCCCTAGATATGCTAAAAATTGTCCCTGAATTTATATTTTCTTCTCTGTGGCATATGACAGTGTGTACTACTCTCAACCTGTGTAAAATATTCTCATTTTGTAATACCACTCTTTTCCTCCCTCTTGTACCATGAATTATAATCTACTTTCTGAGCTTCTTGTCCTCTGTCCCTTCTTTCCGAACTGAGAAGCACCCTCAGTTTTTGTCCCTCTTAATTATTGTGTCACTCTATAAAATTCTCCCTAGTTATCTAGTTATGAATTCATTATTGAGAGTCTGATTATATATATATATATATATATATCCCCAGTTGGCTAAAGAAATGAATGTTTCACTTGGATGTCCCGAAGACATTTTGGACTCAATATTATCAAAACTCAAATAATTATCATTTTTGCCTTCCAAATATTTCTCATCCATTTTCCTCTTAAGTTTACTAACCTTTCTAGGACTCCAATCACCCAATTTAGAAGTATAGGTATCATTTTTGATCTCTCTTATGGTAAGTTTTATTCATTCTATCAACATTTGTCATGTCTCCTTTCTTATCTCACTCACAGTGCTACTTAGTTCAAAACTTCTAATTAATCTCCTTACTACCAGAAATATTACTACCAAAGAGTATTACAAAAGGTTAAATGATTGTTTCAGTCTCTCAATGGTCCCCATCAGTTGATGAAGAAATTTTTAAATATATCTAACATTTTTTTACTTATCTTCCACTACATAAACTACTTTTCTGAACTCCAGAGGCATTGCATCACTTCAAAAGCATCTATTCTTTGACCCATGATTTATGTAAAAGCTAACTCGTACTATTTTAAATTAAATGCCCAATGAGTATTAGTACATATGGAACAAAAAAATATAATGCAAATAAATATTTGGTAAAAGTCACATATTTAAAATAACCAGGGAAATTTATTTAAGTTTAGCTTTAAAGAAATTATCCAAGCATCAATATAAGTATAATATCTAATATCAATACAAATAAAAGTATATTAATTTAGGTAAAATCATGAACTATTATAATAGAATTTTGTTTCTTAAGTAGCTAATAACAAGTTAGCATTTCACAAAATTGATGTATCTAAAATGTAAATAAATTCTAATTTAGAATATTCTACTTAGTAATTTAAGTTCCTAATATTAGATCGACCTCTCCTTTCCTGGAAAGAAATAAAATTCCAAAAGATCAAGAAGTTGTAGAGTTCTACTTTTTTTAATCTTGTTCAACTGAAACCAGATGTGTCAATGGAGGTTTCCCTGGAGTCATGTTACTGCCAATGTCATATCATTTCTCAAAACACGTGAGGTACATATAATGAATGTCATTTGATTATCCTTTTTGGTCAAAATAAGGTTTAACCCATGAATGTGATAATAATCATCTCTTATACTTCTTGTATATTACTCTGAGTATGAACTTTATCAGTTTACAATGATGATGCTTAGAACTCTTAGCTCACAAATACTTCTTAGTATTACTTTTTATGTTTTAAATAAAGTTTTATTATAGGTATACTTATTTTTTCATGAGCACAATTTTGTTTGAAAAGCAAATGTGAAAATCTATGTACAGATTTCCCCATTTTAAATAGTAACATATGCCATCTTTGAATAGACTAAGCAAAAAAGATGCACATTTCCTTTCAGACTTGATAGAAAATACCAAAAAAAAGGGTAATAATATACTATGAAGCTTTTAAAAAGACTACTGAAGGCTAAAATATACATACAGCCATTTTTTGAAGACTTGATAACATTTCATTTTGATCCTTAAAACCAGTTGTTTGAATCTTGTTCATTGCATCTTCTTTTTCTGAAAGCCACGCACTAAAAAGGCACTGAAAGAAATTTCAGAGAAGAAAAATAATTATTAAAAATAGACCTTCTTGGGCTGGGGATGTGGCTCAAGTGGTAGCGCACTCGCCTGGCATGCGTGCGGCCCGGGTTCGATCCTCAGCACCACATACCAACAAAGATGTTGTGCCCACCGAGAATTAAAAATAAATAAATATTAAAATTCTCTTACTCTCTCTCTAAAAAAAATAGACCTTTTTGTTTTTCAAATTAATACCTCTCCATGTCTTTAACTGCCATGATTTCCACATAACTCACCTGTTCTTCTGTAAAACGCTGCCATTTTAGAAGAATGTCTTGTAAAAGAACCCAGCGATCTTCTGTCCACCTACAGATATTTGCCCATCGATCTCCTAGTACCTGGGGAAGAGAGGACGGAACACATCAGTAAACAATTTTTAACTGAATTTCATTAAAAATGGCATAAATGATTTGACAAAGTATTCAATTTTGAGTCTCCTATGTATAATGGGGATTTTAAATAACACCCTTTCTGCTTCTGCTTTGAATTAGGTAAGCAATGTGCCTTTCAGATTATATCAGTCTTTCACCTTTCCTTGAAAAGCAATTTACAAGCAGTCTGAAGTAGTTATACCACCATCTCAACAATACATTAGCAAAGATATAAATATAAAATTATATAATGTCAATACACAATATATGTACCAAAACAATACTATACCCCATAAAGATGTACAACTATTATGTGTCAATGCTAAAAACATGAAGGGGATTTTCCAATGAGAACATATAAACTCTGTATATTCCTTAGGTCTGAAAAAATGCTCCAAAGAATAAAAGTCTGACTATTAAAGACCTTAAAAGGACTCTTATTTAAATTCTGCATAATTAGAATATTACCATATAAAGTTTAAATTATCTATATTCTTACAGACTATGAAATGTGCTATCTCAAAAACATTGAGATAAAATTATAATAGTCCCTGAATAGGAACTCCATACCTTTAGCATGTCACTAATTTCTAAGTGTACACAGTAATTTAATGTATAACATAAACCAAATACAAATGCTTTTTGGTCAGAAATATATACTATAATGATTTTAATGCACAGGGCATGTTTGAAAGACAAAAAAGTATGTCATTTACTTGCACTCCTTTATTATGCACTTCAGAGCCTAAAATTTCAAACTTTTATGATTTTTTTTATATAAAGAGAATTAATGTCTCATCGCTGTTGGATCTTTAAAGATAGAGGTATCACAATATGTGGAATGCTTTATTTTGTATGGAATCAATACTAAAATAAAAGTGTTTACAACTCATATTTTGGAAAATATATCCAGTATCTAAAATAAGCCTCACAAGTTTCTACTTATCTTGATGTTGCATATTTGGATCAATTCATTTAGAAGATATTATTATGGGATTCAAACAATGCAAATGTAATTAGAGTTATGAAAAAAATCCATCTATTCTTAGGTAACTTGGATATCTCCATAATTTTTTACACTGTTTAATCTACTACTACTTCAAAGAGGAAATCCCACGCATGAGTAAACAGTAGGCAATAAACATTTTACTACAATATTAAAATGATCATGTACTCATATGCATCTCAGTCAGAAGTGAGTTTTCAGATTTTCTTCAGAAGTGTCAATAAAAATGTTATTGCTTTCAGCATAATGTGACTGATTTTCTTATTTTTTATAGTTTCATTCTCTACTCAACTCCTTTTGAATTACATTAGGTTATGACAAAAACCATAACATTGAAATAGAAATGCAAGACACCCTCAGGAAATGAGCCAACTTAAATCAATGAGCTTAAAAATATTACCATTTAATTATTACAAACAAATAAATTGGTTTTATCCTAATATATATTTTAAGTTCTTTTAGTGAAATCTAGTAACAGTTTATATATGTATCAGATACACTGATTCATGTAACATAATGCTTCATAGATTAGTTGTGAAAAAAATAACTTCAAACAGAAAACCTTATGCCTTAGCTATAAACTATACCATCTTTCTTATTAGATTGTATAGTTATAAAAGGTCAAAACATGGTATATTTGCTATAGCCCTATAAAGATGGTAATAAAGGTGGGGAAGGGCAAAGGAACTATAGCATTTATAAATGAAAGAAAATGGAGACTTAAATTCATAGAGCACCTATGTATTGCTGCAAAAAACAAAGGTAAACTGAAGTGTGTGATCCTACTGCTGAAAAATTATAATTTATTAATGTTATTAGAAAAATTTGTAGGATTCTACAAATCCAAATAAAACCCCTCATATTCTAGATTACTTAAAGTAATTTTTTAAAAATTTCTAAAATATATAATTTTTGGTACCGAGGATTGATAAGCCAACTTAAATCAATGAAATTAGCTACATCTCCAGTCATTTTTATTCCTTTTACTTTGAGACAGGGTCTTACTAAGTTGCTAAGAGTCTCACTAATTTGCTGAGGCTGACCTTGAATTTTTGATCCTCCTGTTTTAATCTTTAGAATTGCTGGGATTATAGACATATGCCACCATAGCCAGCTAAAATTATAAAATGTTTTAATGTGATGCATTGTATACTATCGTGTTTTCCATTATAAATACTATACCACTAATGATTAAGTATTTTAGATATATGATTAACCTACTTAAGCCACTATTTTAAGAATGTCATTAAAGTGTCCTTTGTATCCAAATAATGACTCAAATTTTGATAATTCATTGAACCTGGTATGAGTTGGCCAATATTTATCTTTAGTTCATGATAGATTCTAATTTGCTCACTCATCAATCATGAAATTTATTCAAATATCTATGTGAAAAAAACCTACATGTGCCAAATATGAACAAAATAATTATGTGAGTTTAATTGTATTCCCCAAAACTACTGGTGAAGCACTACACCCAACCCAGTACCTCAAATGAAATCATATTCAGAGCTAATGCCTTCTTTGAAGGTCTAAAATTGAAGCCATTGGGGTAGTCTCTAATCCAGTTTTACTGGTGGCCTTTTAAGAGAATAAAATTTGGATACAAATACCAGGAATAAGTACGTAAAGGAGAGACCACATGACCACATGAGGACACAGGAAGAAGGTAGCCATTTACACGTCAAGGAGAAAAGACTCAAAAGACATCAATTGAGTCAGTAGGTTTGATATTGGACTTCCTAATACTCAGAAAATTGAGAAAATAAAATTCTATTGTTTCAGCTACCCAGTCTGGTATTTGTTATGGCAGCAATTACAAACTAATACAGAAGTCATATCTGAAAAAGGCTCTTCTGGAAGAAACTTAGAGCCAAATTATTAAGTCTATTAAAGAAAATACCAATATCTTATAAGAACTGACATAAATAATAAAAAAGATCATGTATTGAAAAGTGTTCTTAACTTGAAGAAGTTATGTAAGTATTGTGATTTTTTACATTTTGTTTGAACATGTTTAAAATCAAATCTTCCAATAAATGCCAATGGTCATTTACTCTTTTTGCCTGTAAAAAAGAGAAAAGAAAATGAAGGGCCCATCAAAAATAGAATAAAGATCAGTGGACTACATGAAGGGGATTGAGGAGGAGGGAGAAAGGATAGAATAGGGAAGAACAGTGGAATGAATCTGACCCAACTTTTCTATGTACATATAGGAATACACCACAGTGAATCTCACCATCACGTATATCCACAAGACACTAACTAAAAAGTAAAATTACAAGAGCAAAATGATCAGTAGAGTAGAGGGAAGGGACCAGGGGAATGGAGAAGGGGAGGGAAAGGGGAAGTACTGGGGACTGAATTAGAGCAAATGTTATCCAAGGCTTTTATAGATATTTCAAAATGAATCCTAATGTTACATGCAACTAAAAGAAATTAAAAACAATTTGGATTTATAAAACAAAAAGCACTTATTAAGCCTAAAAGATATTTCATCTCCCAATATATTTAAATATTTTTCCTTCAAAAACACATTCCATTACTTAAACCTATCTTGTTCTCAGAAAACTCTAAATGAATCAAATCTAAGTCACTTCTGTTGCAATGTGGGCAATGCTTTTTACTGGTCTCAGTGTAATTAGATGAGTGAATTAGGAATTGCTTGCTTACATGCTATACATATAAGTATAATCATATATGTACATACTGTTTGAATTAATGGATTTCTTTTTATTGCATAAAAGTATTGGCCTTCATTTGAATTACAAAGAATGAAGCTAAGCAATGGGAAGATTATCATTCACCTCTAGATTCCCTCAAAGATGCTGGTTCCTATCATTAAATGAACACCCAAATTGTTAGACAAGTATAAATAATTATATTTAATGGGACTGACAAAAAGCTCAATTTAAAAATGCATTAGTGCATTTTGTTATATGGAATATTAGTTTTATTGCAGTATATTTGTACATGCATATAAGATACTTTAATCCTATCTATCCCCTTTCCACTCCCCCGTCCCCCACCCCCTTTTCCTCTAATAGACTCCCTTCTGTTTTCATGTTGTTTACCTCCTAGGTTCTACACAAGGGAAAACATATAATACTTGCCTGTGTCAGAAGAACAACTACATTAGGATTATAACTGTCTAGAGGGGAAAAAAAATGTGCATTTACTCAATGCTTTCTGAGTTCTTAAGTTTAAGGAAATAATGCATACTTTTGTAGAGCTAAGTAGATATTATAAGCATAAATGCAAAATTAGTGATTTATAACATCTCTCAAGGTGATAAGAAAAAATAATTTTTATTTATATTCTCATTTTGGCTCAACAGTAAGAGGAGCTAAAGGTCACATCATTTACTCTAACAAATATTCATGGACTAAATCACAACTCCATTATCCATGCTCAGATCCACAATGGAGAGGATTTTTTCCCTCCCATTTAATTCATATCCCATATCACTATCCATGCCAAACATTTCTTATCTGAATTACTTTGATTGAGTTGAGCTTTCAAGGTAAACATGAAAAATGTCTACCAAAAGTACATTTGGATAAGGGCAACTGAAGAAAGTTTGACAAACGTGGAAGGTAAAACTGAAGTACAGTGATCCTTGAATTTATATAAGTCTCATAGAATATGAGACCAAATTTTGTCATCAGGATTGACATTAAGAAATAAATTTTTCCTGGGCATATGTCCACTAATGAAAAACAATTATGTACTGTGGGCCACACAATGAAGCACACAGTGGAGTTGATAAAAGAGGGAAGCAGCAAGGAACAGTCCAGCTCATTTTATGGCAGTTTCAGACCAATACTATACTTCCCAGACAAATGAATTTTATGTGTAATGGGCCTTCTGAAAAACAGTTTTGGTTCTTTCTTACATTATAAACATGAAGTTAAAAGGCATATGCAACTTCATTTTACCAGTAGTGAAATGGAAATCATATCAAGTAACTTAAAGAAAATAAACTGCATGATGAGAGAAGATATCTTAAGTGGCAGAGTCCTACAAACTAATGTTTAGCCAATTTGTAAGTTTGTTATCAATTTTGCATGTTTTTATAAACTGTTAACTGAAGCAACATACTATAAATTTGCAGGCCTTATAGCTTCAATAACATGTGATCTAGTGAGAGAAAAAAACGTTATTTCAATGTATTGGGAAAAAAAAGTACCGAGGGATTCTCAGAAAGTATCATTCTTATTTTTGTTTAAAATATAAAAAATAAATAATATATGGAATTGTCTGAAAGGGAACAGAAGAACATGCTTCTTCAACTGTTATATCTCCTAAGTGAACTCAAGAACTGTGTGATCTTACTTCTAAAGGTGTATTTTTCAGATGAGCAAAGTTACATTTGATGGGTTAACTAACTTGTCTAAGCCCACAGTATTGAGTATCTGAGATTCAACTTCAGATCTAATATGACTACAGGCCCATGCTCTTTCATGATGCCATTTACTAAGCAGGGCATTTGACATAAAAGTTATGCCTTCTAATTTCTGCTACATAATCCACAGCAAGATGTATAGGTGTTGAATCCCTTTTGAGTTTTTTATATATAGCTGTTCTTATTATAGAAGTTTGAATATATTTTACTAAATATTTTATCTAGACCCAGTTCATAAAAATTTGAATCTTATTATAATTTGATCTGAAATCATATTTGACATCATAGTTCCATATTAAGTACAATAAGAAAAAATCATAAAATTATTTCACTTCTAGATAAAGAATGTATGTTCTTTGTCAGGATTTATTTATTTTATTTTATTTTTATAGTTGTAGATGGACAGCATGTCCTTATTTAGTTTTTTATGCAGTCCTAAGGATTGAACCCCAATGCCTCATGCATGCTAGGCAATCACTCTGCTACTGAGCTACAGCCCCATCCCTGTTAGGATTTATTTTTTAAAAAGCAAATATGACTGTCTGATTTATTAATGAAATTCTGCCATGGTGAGTATGCTGAAAATGTAGTGAGATTTTTAAGTTGAAGAAGCATGTTCTTCTGTGATCTTTCAGTCAATTCCATATTATTTTTTTAATATTTAGTTTATACTTGGACACAATACCTTTATTTCAGTCATTTGGTTTTTGTTGTTGTTGTTGTTGTTGTTTTGTTTTGTTTTTTACGTGGTACTGAGGATCGATCCCAGGTCCTGCACATGCAAGACAAGCGCTCTACTGCTGAGCCACAACCCCAGCCCCCATATTATTTTTAATAGTTTATAAAGTGCTAATGAATAAATATGGAAAGGCCCTTTTGTTGTTGCCATTGCTGTTATTTGTAGGCTATTACTTAATGTGATTTGGTAGCTTAATAAACTGTAGTTCCCAGCTCCCTCCAGTCTACTCAATTGGGATACCAGAAAATAAAGAGCAGGTGGAGTCCTAGGAGCAGTTCAGCAGACAGTGTCCTTTCCAGCATTCATCACATTGCCAGGAATTCTTTGACAGTCTGAGGTTTTACTGTTCCTTATGGTTTTATGCCTCACAAGCTCTAGACTCCTTGAGGTAGGCTGCTAACCCTTGAGATTAATAAAGTCTAATAGAGTAATACATGAATTTAGAAGAAGTGCATGAATATCTAAAATTTGAATTCCATCACTGTAACTGTTTCCCAATTATTCCATTGGAACACTTTCTCTTACTTCATGACTTACCTACACACCTACCAATCATATATGATGAATTGGAAAACCTATAGGAAGCAAAGATTACTTTTGAAGTTCTATACTCAACATCTGAGATTCCAAATCTTGAAAATTTACCATGGCCATTAACCATACAGGAGAATCTTTGAATCTGCTGATTTACACATCCCCAGTCTTAAAGTATAGACTGCCTGAAATCTTGCCCTAGCTATTCTGTTTTCCAACTTTTTAACAGTTGTCAATAAACTCTTAATCTTGGCACATGTTCATGTTCCCCTAATAAAATGAAGATAATAACCCTCAAGGTTAGGGCATTACAAGGATCAGAGAAGTCAACAAATATGAAAGTTCTCTGAAAACTGATTAATGGGTGTGATTGGTAAGGATTTATAGTTCAGTTGACAGAAAAATAAGAATTTCCTCCATATGTAAAAATTCTGAAACTTTATGGAATTTTAATATAGAACACAGTGAAATATTTCTGCAGGACACTAAAATTACAGTGTTTTCATATTTTAATAGCCATCTATAAGCCTTTTGTTATCAATTTTGCATGTTTTTATAAACTGTTAACTGAAGCAACATATTAGAAATTTGTCACTATTAAGATTTTTAGAGAGAGAACTTTTTTTATTTTTTATTTTTTGGTGGACACAACATCTTTATTTTATTTTTATGTGGTGCTGAGAATCGAACCCAGCTCCCCGCGCATGCCAGGCGAGCACACTACTGCTTGAGCCACATCCCCAGCCCAGACTATTAATTTTTAAATCAGGACCATGTTCTAATACATCTATTAACTGAAAGAAAATGCATGGAGAACAGATATCCCTCTATGTAGCATTCTAACTCTTGGCATTGGAAATATCCATCTACAAAATCCCAAATTATAATGTTTATGCATAATAAAATCCATTAAATAGATTAAAAATAAGTGAATGGGTAGTGAAAGAGATTATGGCTAAAAGTGTAGAGTTACCCGATTTCTACTGAGGTTAATATGTGGGGGAAAAAAGGGCAAAAATCAGAGCACCAACTTTTATAAGAGAAGTTAGAAATCCCTCGTTTTATATCACATCTCCTCAATTTCAAATATTAATAATATATTATTAGATATCATGTGTACCAAATGAACTTTATATGAATATGGTTGCAATTTTTTGATGCACTAGACCAATTCCTAGAAAGATGTAAACTACTGAAACTGACAAATGGAAATCTTGAAAATCAATTTTTAAAAAAATGAAAAAATACAAATAAAATGGGAATTTATATGTCAATTAGAATGTCAAATTTTCATTTGAAACTACTATTTGTGTAATCCAGGATTAGGCAAATCCCTAAACCTGCTCAATCAGATACTTAAACTTAGGAAGCATATTATAAGAAAGGAACATACAGGTCAACCACTTTCATGGAAATAATGGGAAAACTAAATCAATATTGAACATTAGCAAAGAAAACTAAGCAATACTTAAAGAAATTAGACATCTCATTCAGGATTGGGTTTTTTTTTGGAATTAGGGTATTTTAGTATCAAAAAATTAAGCAATTGTCTGTTTTGATATATTAACACAATAATGAAAAAAAAAACTAATATCAAGTGATCCAGAAAAAACATTTGATAAAATTCAGCAGTTATAATAAAACCTTTCTAGAATATTAGGAATGAAAGCCATCTACAATAAACTTATAGGAAATACTCTTAATGGGGACTGATTAAAAAACTTATTCCTGAATCCTAAATTGAGAAACAAATGTTCACAATAATCCAATTGTACTAGAGAATGTACACAGTGTAATAAGGTGAGGAAAATTAATAACATGAATAATGACTGGCAGGGAGAAATAAAACTAATTCACAAGCTGTATAGATACATCAAATAAACTATTCAAATTAATAAGTAAAGTTCATATAGTTTTGAATACAAGAACAAGAAAAAAAAATCAAAAGCATATCTCCATATCAGAACGAATACAAAATGAAATCTTAAAAAATATCATTAATAAGAATTGCAATAATACTTAGAAAATATCTTGAAAAAAGGCTAAGATTCTCTACCTTGAAAACATATAATATTGAGAGAAAGTAAAGGTCTAAATAAATGGAAAGCTATTTGACATTCATGGATCTAAAGATTTGATAAGATAAAAATGTTAATTCTCTACAAACTGGTCCACAAATTCAATAAAATTTAATTTAAACCATAGCAGGGAATTTTGGGAAGTTTGGCAAGTTAGCATCACTAAATCTTATATATTTTTTTTCTTACTAAAGCCCCTGATCTCCCTTTTCTTAGGGCACTGATTTAGAAAACTTGCTATTATAAATTAATTCTCTGCCTTAGAAAGCAAAAAAATAAATAAAAATAAAAATCTACAATTCAGGAATGCCATTCTCAAGGACCTCAGCACAATCTCTGAAAGATGGTCATTGAGAAACATAGTACATCTATCTTCTAGTCTCTATAGTAGTGTAGGAGCCTCACTTCAGTATACACAAATAAGCAAACACAGCCTAATCTTATGGATCATACAACCCCCTAATATTCTCCAGAACTTCTCCATTTGCTCAGCTCAGCACTTAAAATCACTCCTGCATTTTGTTCCACAGAAATTAGTTCAGTGTTTTTCCAAAATGGCAAGAGTCTTGATCCATATTGCATTAGTATTGAATAAAATCTTGTCTATTTAATTGTCTATTGTAATTATTCTTTTACAACACTGCCATATATAAAAATTCATTATAAAGCTATAGCAACTTAAATGATATAATATTGGCCTAAGATAGGATAACAGGCAAGTTAAAATGATCAGAGTCTATAACTTGAGCCATGAATGTATAAGCATTTGAGTATTATATTTATATCAAAGGCGACCTGCATAACATTGGCAAAAAGTTGGCATTTGCAATAAATAGTGTTGTTTTAGTTGGATCTATATGAAAATATGGACATTCACCTCTTCCACACACCAGCCATAATGGGCGGATTGTAATTATGAAAGGAATAGTAATAATTTTCCCATATGGCAATATGGTACATTACCTTATGATTTTAGAGAGGATACTTTTATTTTAAAGCTCAGGGCAAAAATATACTAACCATAGTATTAAATATTAAAATGCAGAATATCATATTAAATTTAAACATCCATTTATTAAAAACATATCATTAAGGAGTAAAAGGGCAAAATACCTATTAAATAAGGAAATTATAATGTAAATAACTAAAAAAAGGATTAGCATTCAGAATATGTATTTAAAAATAGCTTCAAACTAATCTCCTTAGTGGTTGTACTAATTTACATTCCTACCGAGAGTATGAAAGTGTTGGCCATTTGAATGTCTTATTTTGAGAAATGACTATTTAGTTCAATTGAATAGCCACTAAACAAATGAACAAGTGCTCAATATCACTAGTCATCAGTACATGCAATTGAAAAATAAGAGATAACATTATATACCCAACAGAAGGACTCAATTTGAAAAGCTAACAACCAAGTATTGAATAAGTTATGAGACAATTTGTACTTTATTTGCTGCTAGTGAGAGTATACACTTGTTAATCAACTTGCAAAAAAATCTGTTTAAATATCTATAATACTAAATACACACATGCCCAACTCTCAAGAAATTCTAATCCTCAGTACATACCCAACATAAAGTCATACATTTTCACAAAAAGATATCTATAACTTTCATTAATAGCAGCATTGTTTGTAATGATTTCAAACATGAAAAAATCCAAAGTTTCTTTTTTTTTGTACTGGGATTGAACTCAAGGGTACTCAATCACTGAGTCACATCCCCAGCCTTATTTTGTATTTTATCTAGAGACAGTGTCTCACTGAGTTGCTTAGAGCCTCACAGTTGCTAAAGGCTGGCGTTGGATTATCGATTCTCTCCTGTATCAGCCTCCCAAGCTGCTGGGATTACAGGTGTGTGCCACTGCACCTGGCAATCCATAATTTCTTAACAGTAGTATTTATAGTGTGATATATTCATACAAATAATATGTTTCAGCAATGAAAATTAATGAATTAATGTCATATACAACAGATGAATTTCATGAATAAAAGGAGTGAAAAAGTCAAGCTAAAACTATATATACCACACAAATGTATTCACATTAAGTTAAAAACATAGCAAAACTTATCTGAAGTATCATCAATTTGGATAGAGGTAGCCTGTGAGGAATTGGAAAGAGCTTATTACTACAATAGGTTTGACAGGAATATATTAGTTACTAATAACATACTATTCATGTATAGAACCATGAGTATGTTAACTTTGTTAAAAGTCTTTAAGCTATAATTATGTGTGCTTTTCTGGGTATTTTAATAAAAATACTTTTTTAAAAAACGGTCATATTATAATGTTTAGAGTTTTCCCCAGAGACAAAAAGTTTTGAAATTCTTCAAAAAGAATTACATTCTAATTCTAAATGTATTAGAATTAGAATTTATACTCATAAAGAATATTATTGCTCAGAAAAAAATGAATATTATTGTTCCAATGTATTTGCTTATATTGCTCCTGTAATTCTATATAGTGGGAATTATTAATATCTGAGTCCATTTGATAAATTGGGCATAAGAGAGCTTATTGCTCAATTAATAAGTCATAAAATCAAGATTGAGGTCAGCTCTAGAAATCTAGAGATGATGTTATTTCAACTCTATCCAACACCCACCTGGATAAGTAAAATCACCACAAGTCACCTATCAATGGAATTCTTCAAAATCTGGCATGTACTGTATTCTTATAAAACTTTGGATTTTGATGTCATCCACGATGGCAGAATAGAGGAGGTCACCTTCCTGGATGCTTTGTGGTATGAAACCAAGAAAGGAGACAGGCAGCTTCTTTGCAAGGTGGGTGAACAAAAAAAAAAAAAAAGTTGGGGGTGGGGAACTTTACTGGAATTTAAAGCTGGACATTCAAAGCAGACCAGGAACACAGGAGGTTGGATATAATAAAGAAAAAATCCCCAGCAGCACAACCACTTCCAGGGCCAGGCCAAAAGCATAGGCCAGAGAGGTCCCTCCATGAGCATAGTAGAAGGATAACAGAATTAAAAGAACCCTCATTTTTGGTAGGCCCAAGGCCTGTCTGAGTATGGAGCATTTAATGATCAAGGAAATTGCCCAATAAACCTGAAGGACAAGGACATGCTGCGTGAATATTCCTGTGCAGGGAAAGAAGCCGCCATCTCTCCAGGCAGCTTGCAGAGGATAAAAGGAAGGAACCATTTTGCAGCCTCAGAACTAGAGCTAGGAGCTGAGGAAGCCGGTTCCTGGCAAACCTGAGTTTGGCCCAAAATATAGGCCCAATAAACACACACTGCATGATATAAAATGTGCCTAAGTGAGCAGAAGAAAATCAAATATGGAGAGAAGTTTATACAGGGGACACCTGGTCATAGAAACCCACTTGGCTCTACCCCTACCCCTCCAATATGACTGCTTGCAGGACTTGCTGAGAGAGAGACATCTGGCCATGAACTCAGAAGGGTGGAGTGAGAGAGATTATTTGGAGACTGAACCTGAAAACAGGAAACCTGGTGTCCTCAGGTGATGTAGGGCATTAAGAAGTGGCTCTCCCTATCACAGGAGTGGAACCCAGAAGAGATCCCAAAGAAAAATTAAGACCAATACTTCTCAAATTATTCTATGAAAACGAAAAGGAGGGAACCCTTCCATAGAATCATTCTAGAAGCTAGTATCACATTGATACTAAAACCAAACAAAGTCACATCAAGGAAAGAAAACTTCAGACCAATATCCCTGATGAACATAGACACAAAAATTCTTTAAAATTCTGGCAAATTGCATACAAAAACATATTAAAAAGATAGTGCACCACGATCAAGCTGGGTTCATCCCAGGGATGCAGGGTTAGTTCAACATATGGAAATCAATAATCATAATTTATCACATCAATAGATTTAAAGACAAGAATCATTTGATCATCTCAATAGATTCATAAAAAGGATTTGACAAAATATAGCACCCCTTCATGTTCAAAACTAAGAATAGTGGAAACATACTTCAACATTGTAAATGCTATCTATGCTAACCCTAAGTCCAACATCATTCTAAATGGAAAAAAATTGAAAGTATTCCCTCTAAGAACTGGAACAAGACAGGATGCCCTCTTTCACCACATTTATTCCGCATCGTCCTTGAAACTCTAGCCAGAGCAATTAGACAGATAAAAGAAATTAAAGGGATACAAATAGGAAAAGAAGAACTCAAACTATCACTATTTGCGAATGACATGACTCTATATTTTGAAGATCTAAAATAATTCCACCAGAAAACTTCAAGAAATGATAAATTAATTCAGCACATTAGCAGGACTTAAAATTTACACCCATAAATCAAATGCATTCCTATACCTCAGTGATGAATCCACTGAAACTAGGAAAACTACCCCATTCAAAATAGCTTCAAAAATAAATTTCAGAATAAATCTAACAAAAGAGGTGAAAGACCTCTACAATGAAATCTATAGAGCACTAAAAGAAATTGAAAAGGATCTTAGAAAATGTAAAGATCTCTCATGCTCTTGGATAGGCAGAATTGATATTGACAAAATGGCTATACTATCAAAAGCACTATACAATCTGAAGTTAATTCCTATTAAGACACTCTTCATATATATAGAAAAAAGCAATTATGAAATTCATTTGGAAAATTAAGATACCTAGAATAGCCAAAGAAATCCTTAGTGAGAAAAGTGAAGCAGTGGGCATCATAATACCAGACATTAAATTATATTACAGAGTCACAGTAATAAAAACAGCATGATTTCGCACCAAAACAGGTACATAGACCAATGGTACAGAATAGAACACACAGAGACAAACCCACAAAGATACAGTTATCTCATAATAGACAAAAGTGCCAAAAACATACATTGGTCAACAAATGGTGCTGGGGAAACTGGAAATTCACATGTAGCAAAATGAAATTAAACCCCTATCTCTCACTCTGCACACAGCTCAAAGTGGATCAAGGACTTAAGCCCTAGAACAGAGACCCTGCACCTAATAGAAGAAAAAGTAGTACCAAATCTCCACCATGTCCAATTAGGACCTGACTTCATTAACAAGACTTCTAAAGCACAAGAGGTCAAATCAAGAATCAAGTAGTGGGATGGAATCAAACTGAAAAGCTACTTCACAGCAAAGGAAACAACCAATAATGTGAAGAGAGAGCCTACAGAATGGGAGAAACTCTTTACCACACTCACCATAGGTAGAGTGTTAATCTCCGGGATATAAAAACTTAAAAAAAATAACACCAAAAACAAGTAACCCAATCAACAAATGGGCTAAGGAACTAAACAGACACTTCATAGAAGAAGTACAATGCATCAACAAATATATAAAAAAAAGTTCAACATCTCCAGCAATAAGAGAAATGCAAATCAAAACTACACTGAGATTTCATCTCACTCCAGTCAGAATGGCAATTATCAAGAATACAAGGAACAATAAATATTGGTGAGGATGTGGGGAAAAAGGTACACTCATACCTTGCTGGTAGGACTGCAAATTGGTGCAACACTCTGGAAAGCAGTATGGATTCCTGAGAAAGCTTGGAATGGAACCACAATTTGACCCAGCTATCCCATTCATCAGTCTATACCCAAAGAACTTTAAATCAGCATACTAGAGTGACATGGCCACATCACTATTTATAGCAGTTCAATTCACAATAGCTAAACTATGCAATCAACCTAGATACCCTTCAATGGATGAACGGATAAAGAAGTTGTGGTATATATGGACTTATTGAGCCTTAAAGAATGAAATTATGGGGCTGGGATTGTGGCTCAGCAGTAGAGTGCTTGCCTAGCATGGGCGGGATTCGGGTTTGATCTTCAGCACCACATAAAAATAAAAGCATTGTGCTGTGTCCATCTACACCTAAAAACAAATATATATTTTAAAAAATGAAGGAGATTATGGCATTTGTCGGGAAATGGATGGAACTGGAGAATATCATGCTAAGTGAAATGAGCCAATCCCAAAGAACCAAAAGCTGAATGTTTTCTCTGATATGTGGATGCTAATTCACAGTAATGGGTGGGGAATACAGGCACTTTGGATTAGAGAGCGGAGTAAAGGGAGGGGAGGGGGTATGGGTGTAGGAATGATAGTAGAATGAAGCAAATATTACTACCCTATGTGCATATATTATTACATGACCTGTGTAACTCTACACCATGTACAACCAGAAGAATGAGAAGTTATACTCCACTTACGTATGCTGTGTCAAAAGGCATTCTACTGTCATGTATAACTAATTAGAACAAAAAAAGGAAAAAATAATCTTAAAAGCCTTTGGATTTTGATGTTCAATTTTCATTAGAAATATTTAAAATTAATTTAGACAACATAAAATTTGCATTTTAAAACTAAATCCATGTATCTAAGCTGTACAAAACAAGGTGTGTGTGTGTGTGGTGCTGGAGATTGAATTTAGGACCTGTGTACGTAAGGCAAAGTCTCTACAAACTGAGCTATTCCCCAGCCCCAAAAGTTTTCTAATAGTTGAATTAAGTACAAGTTTTATAAAGTTAAAATTAACTTAAATCTGCAGATTCTCATATACCCTAACCATTGTTCAAGTGTTCTAAATATCCACATGTGTACAGTAGCTTCCCTATTAGTGTTGTCCTAGAAGAGGAAAATATTAAATACTTATCACAATAGTATGTTATAGGTATATATAAAAAGCGTGAAAGAGAGAGAGCATACTTGTGCATGTAAGAGTTGAATTCACAGATAAAACTGCATTACTTTTTTTAGTAGGTTTCCTTATCCCCCTTTTGCTTCTGGGTAAAACAAAACTCAGAAAAACTGCACGATTTTCTCAGGGTCACATAGTAATTTTCTCCCATGAAATTGAGAGCTTAGAAAAAAGCCCAGGTTGAGGTATCACACAGATCTGTGTAGCAGTCCCAGCTCTGTCACTTTACAAGCTACATGAACCTGAATGTAACTTCATCATGTACTGGCTTTCTCATTTGTGATACTGAAGCTGCATGTCATACAAATTACTTAAAACTACCACAAAATAATAAGATCATAAAAGCATTAACAATGATAAGTAGTGCTTCATTGGCAGCAATTATCAGCACTTGACTTGGTGGATTGTTTATATACTTTTAAAAGTTACAATTTTAAAATGTATTTTATTCACCAAATGCAAAATTATAAACTAGATGAAAATATCAATATATTTCTTCATTCATGTTCCTTTCCATAAATAATTTCTATTTCTTAATTCTATAGGGCTTAACATTTTATAGACTTTTCTCCTTCCCTATATTATCCCAAGTACTTACTATAAATACTTTCAGTTACGCTCTCCACATTTAAGTCATGATAGAAAATGAGAAATATAGTCTTTCTGAACAAATACTCTTTGGTATACTACTTTATTTCCAATCAACTTTCATTGTTCATTTATTTTAATATTTTCAGATTAACTGAGATGGCACATTTCTTTTGTCATACGTACAATGCTCACATACTTCACCAGTTAAAATTATAAATGGTATTAACAATAATGATAACAATGTGCAAAATATGTCATTAAATGTCTGGAACTCTTCTATTTCTAGATTTACTTTGTCACTTCTGATAATTATAATTGTTGGTAAAAATAATTGGCAGTATACAGCATTCAACTTCTTTATCTTTTGCCTTTGCTTTTAGAGAGTTTTTTCTTAAAGTAATTTTGAAAATCAAGCCTTTTAATTTGAAGTTATCTGCATAATGAAAGAAATTTATGCTTCTACTTAATACATTAGACAGCATTACCATTTTTTTTCTTGAAGTCCACTAGTATATGATTTGGTTTTGGAAAGGACTTTGGAGGTTATTAACTCTTTCTACTTAGTATGGAATATCTTCTAAAACATACTTGAACATGTGACATTTCTGTTTCTGCTGAATGTTATCAATGAAGAAAAGTTCACTATTTCCTACAACTCCAATTCTACTCTAAGAATGTTCTGGTATAATGAAAATAAGTAAAATAATGTAGGCACAGGGATTAAAAAAAACATGTTCTCATTCAGATGTGGAAGCTAAAAATCTTGAGCTCATAAAAGCACAGAGTTAAGCTGTAGTCACTCAAGGCCTGGAAAGAGGGGAAAAGCGAGATTGGATAATGCATAACAAATATGGAAGAAAAATGTCTAATGTTATACAGCATAGTAGGGTGACTATGGTTCACAACAACTTATCATATACTTTATAGAGAACTAAAAGAGAAGTTCAAGGCTTCCCAACATAAAGGATAATTTTGAAGGGGAAGGAAATGTAAGTTACACTGATTTGGTCATAATGCATTGTATACACGTATCAAATGTATCAAATTATCATTCTGTACCTCATAAATGTGTCTAATTATTATGTACCAATTAAAATAATATATTTTAGATAAAATGACAGAGCAGTGAGAATATATTTCCAGATTTATTGTTCTTAACTCCCTTGCAATAAAAATTCTCCCTTTGTTGAGTCAAATCTTCCATCTTGGAATTGCATCCAATCATCCATATGCTCATTGATGTATTCAGCCATCCATCAAGCATTACTGATCATTCTCTGGACTCTATTCAAAAATGTAATAAAGGTAGATTCTATTAATAGGGAAAAGCAGACAATAATAATTGGATGATATATGCTAAAATAGAAGTATATTTGGGGTATATGGACAGAATAAGAGTGGTCATTACTAGGTCGAATGGCAATCTTTATGGAGGAATATGACATCCAAGCTTTCTATATGTGGTAGGGATTTTAGAGTAGACATTACAAGGAAAAACATTCTGATTAATAGGGGTAGTATTTACACAGTCAGTGGTGATATACAGAGTGTGAAAATAGAATGCAGGTTTGAGGATATGAGAGGACTAACAGGAGACAAGTCTAGAGAGAGCAAGGAGTCAGATAATAAAAAATCTTGTAGGTCAAGGTGGCCTGAAATTGTAGATGAGGGAAAAGTTACTCATAACTTCAGGCAGAAGAGATACTATTAAATATGCTCTGGAGAACCTACGTTGATTTCTGAATCGAAGGGAGTTGGATGGAGGTAAGGACTTCCAGGGGGCTTTTGATGTTGGCTTTATGTTGGGAATTGGTGGCAAAAACAAAGATAAATAATGAATGTGGAAAAAAAAAACAGCTCAGAAATATTGTGATCTTATATGCAGAAGGCTCATAAGAGAAATGATTAGGGATGAGTCTCGAAAATTTCAGGTTTTTGGCACAGATGTCATCATTAATGGTATAACAATAAATGGACAGTTTAGTAAAGGAAGCAGATTTAGAGAGAGAGAGGGCACAACGAGTTAGGTTTCACCTTGCTGAGTGTCAAGTGACTTTTGGACTTCCACACAGATATATTCAGAAAAGAATGAAAGAGAAGAAAATGGGGCACAAAAGAAATCTGACCAGAAGACATTTAGAGTTATCAACTTCTGCCTATTTTTGATAGCAAACCTTCTAAAGTATAGAGAAAATTTGCCATTTTCAACATAACAATACTGCTTATGTACCAAGTCTCTCTGCTTAGGTTTTTCTTAAAATTAAAGAAAAACTGTTTCCACTTGCATTCTCCACAGGATGCATTCCCATCCTAGAAAACTCAGTCAAAATATAGTGCCAGTCTTAGACATTTAAAATATTCTATTTAGGGGCTGGGGTTGTGGTTCTGTAGTAGAGTATTTGCCTAACACGTGCAAGGCACTGGGTTCGATCATCAGCACCATATAAAAATAAATAAATGTATTATGTCCAAGTACAATTTAAAAATATTTTTAAAAATATTCTATTTAAACCAACACATAACACAACTACCAGTTCTTATGTCCACACATCATATCATTGTCTAATATCAAATTCATTTACTACACCATCCTACTCGAACTTGTTTATTATAAAGCTGGTACCCACATAAACTTGCACAACTCTCATGTGTGTGTATATACACGTATACAAATAATGTGTAAAATATAATGCATATAAATGTATATGAATGTACATGCACTCATGTGTACTCATCCCTCATCATCTGTGGAGGTTTGGGACCAGCCCCCCTTAATCAAATTCCATATATAAAATGGTACAGTATATACATATGACTTATGTGTGTCATCCTGTTTACTTTCAAATTTACCTATATTCCTTATAATATAGAGTATAAGATAAGTAGTTGTTATACTGTGCTGTTTAAGGGACAATGATATGAAAAAGTTTGTACTAGTGCAGTGGCACAGCCCTGTAATCCCAGCTACTCAGGAGACTGAAACATGAAGATTTCAAGTTTGAAACCAGCCTCAACAACTTAGGAAAACCATGTTTCAAAAGAAAACATAGGAATGTGATGTATGCCTGTAATTCCAGTGGCTTAGGAGGCTGAGGCAGGAGGATATCAAGTTCAAAGCCTGCCTCAGCAACTTAGGGAGGCCTAAGAAACTTAGCAAGACAGTGTCTCAAATAAAAAAAAATAAAAAGGCCTGGGGATTTGGTTTAGTAGTTAAGTGCACCTGGGTTAAATCCCTGGTTAAAAAAGAAAACATAGAAAGTGCTCAGTGGTAGAAAGCCCCTGAATTCATTCCCTAATACCAACAACAACAAAAAAATGTTTGTATATGTATACATGTTTATTACAGATGCAATTAAAAAAATGATCCAGAGTTGGTTGAATCTATGGAAACAGAAACCATGGACACAGAGGAATATCTGTATACACAAATTCACATGCATTTATATTCATTTACATTTCTACGTGTTTACATTTGCATCTATGGATGGGAAGCCAGACCTTTCTTATACCAAACTAATTCAACTGAATTAAAGAGTTTTTAAATTAGTGTATGACATTCTAACTCCACAGGACATTGCTATGAATAGTGTAAGGAAAGGTGGGGAAGGAAATCCTCCAATAACAACTTAGACATAGTACCCAGCTGAAATTCCAGAACAACTTATTTCCCTAGAACTTTCTGATAATGTAGTTTAAATAAAACTCCAATCAATTTTTAAACAATTATCTAGTATGAAAGTCTGATACTAGGACATAATATAATAAAACAAAGACATTCTCCACCAATCCTTAAAGAAATAAGATTTACTTTATCCATAAACATATCATGGGAGACTTTGCAAAAATACTTTAGGGAAACCAAAACACTTTGTATGCATTCACTCCACTGGATCAGTTAATTTAAAAATTCAAAATTTGTCTTACTCTATAATATTTTTATAATTTGTTTAATGTCATTGATATAAATTTGGTTTTAACATCTTGATTTTAATCAATGTATCTTGGCTCTTAGGAATCTTTCTCATCTTCATATATTATTCTTTTTAAAATTTTTTTAGTTGTCAATGGAATTTATTTATTTATATGTGGTGCTGAGAATCGAATCTAATGCCTCACACATGTCAGGCAAGCACTCCACCACTGAGCCACAACCCCAGCACATATTATTCTTTATTAAAAACATGTTCATTAATTTTATGAGTTGAGTGAGAAATGGTACCAGTGCATATGTTTAATGACCTGCTAAAATTTTGTTTTATAATGTTATCCTTCTTTAAAATAGGACACTTGTCTCTATCCATTTTTTTGATATATACCTTTAAGTATCCCAAATGGTAGACTAACTATAGTATTAGTCATTTAACAATATTAGTTTAATGCCTTTTATAAGCCAGAAACTCTTAGGTTTGTGGCCTTAAAAACATTAGTACATTGAGTTGGGTTCTCAAGTTTTCACATATATAGAAAAACATATATTAAAATTAGATTTGAGAGCTAGGGTTGTGGCTCAGTTGTAGAATGCTTGCCTAGCATGTGTGAGGCACTGGGTTCAATCCTCAGAACTACATAAAAATAAAATAAATGAAGGTATTGTGTCCGTCTACATCTTTAAAAAATTAAAAATGGATTTGAATGGCTCTGCCTTTTCTTTCTAAGATATTTTCATTAATCTTCTGTAAACTATGGGCTTAACCATGTTCTTGGATCTTTGCTTATTAGAAATAACTATCTCAGGAAAAATATGCTTCCTTTATGCTTCATTTATAGCAGTTTAGTTTTTAAAATGTGAAATGTACGCACAACCTGTGCACCTCCAAAGTGATTCCCTTATTCTAGTTTTTGTTCAAATGCCACCTGTCAGTGAAATATCCCTTGACCACACAATTTAAAACTATTTCCTTGTTTGTTTGGGTTTTTTTCTATATAGCTGTTGAATTACATTTACGTAATGATGACTCCATTTATATTTTAAGTTTGGCCTAACATTTTCTCTGAGCATAATGAACTATAACCTGATTTGGTATGTAAATAGACTAACCTGAACTCTTAAAATGAACAGCTGAATCTTGGCTAGTCACAAGTGGCCAACTCTTTAAACCATGTTCAAATCAGGCAAATGAAAGTGAGGTTGTAAGCTGTCACTACCTCACTTCCATTTTCTATATGTCACTTCTTGTTTTCTGGCTATAAATAACCTTAGTCCACACTGTTGCTGGAGTCTTGAAGCACAAATAAAACCAATTAAATCTACAACACTAGATGTGTTGCAACTTATTTTTAAAACATTTCATTGGAAAATAGTTGCCTATTTTCTTTTGGTACCAAAGATTGAACTCAAGGGCACTTGACTACTGAGCCACATTCCCAGCCCTATTTAATATTTTATTTAGAGACAGGGTCTCACTGAGTTGCTTAGTGCTTCACAGTTGCTGAGGCTGGCTTTGAACTTGTGATCCTCCTGCTTTAGTCTCCTGAGCTTCTGGGATTACAGGCGTACACCACCATGCCCAGCAATAGTTTTTTTGTTGTTGTTGTTGTTGTTCTTCTTCTTTTTTCAATGCTTGCTTGGAACATAAGATCCATAGAGTAAATAATTAGTTATTTTCCATAATTGAACCTCTAAGTCTAGCCTGGTACCTAGAAGGTATTCAATACATATTTGTTTAATTAATAAATGCTATTCTGTCCAGAACACATACCTATTCTCTTAGTGCTGCCTATTTCTTTTAAATCTTCAGATATCATTTAAAGTCATGTATGGTGGTATTTCATGACTCTCTAGAACATGATAGGTCATTGAAAACTGCATATTTTTGACACATTGAATTCAGTCATTTTATGTATTTAACTGTATTTGATTAATGTGAGTCCATGAAGGCAGGCAGCACAACTATTACCTCTGCCCCACCCTATCATTGTGGTCCAGCTTCCATGCTGGCAGAGAGATAAGTGATGCTCAATATATCTACTGACTGCATAAATTATGATAGAGTTTAATATCACATTAATTCTAATTCTTAGATAAGTCCCTGCCTACCATTCAAACCTCTTCAAGGGTCACTCTTCAAATATCAGTGTTGTAGCACAGTTGCCACTCCATTTCCTTGAGGATACTGTACTCACCTGATTTACCATTTTCCCTTCCTAGAAATTCTCCCTACCTCCACCACTATTCTCTACACACCCACTTTATCTGGTTTTCTCCAATATATTCTTTAGATTCTAGTAGAAACATCACTTTCCTCAGGAATCATTCCTTGCCTTCAAACTTAAGATTAACTTTCTATCAAAAATCATTATTTTCCAGGGGGGGCTAGGGATATAGCTCAGTTGGTAGAGTGCTTGCCTCACATGCACAAGGCCCTGGGTTCAATCCCCAGCATATATCTCTCTCTCTCTCTCTCTCTCTCTCTCTCTCTCTCTCTCTCTCTCTCTCTCACACACACACACACACACACACACTAATTCTTTTCATTCAGAAATATATTGTGTCCATTCTAAAATATTTGATCATTTTCACTAGTATAATTTATGAATATTGTATAAATGCAGTTACAGGAACCAAGCATTAATAAAATAATTATTGCTTATTAAGAAGTATCGTTTTACCAAAGCTTATTTCCTGTAACTGATCACATGTATCACAATAGCAATCATCAGTTTCACAATGCCTACTATGGTAATTGTGAATGACAAAGTTTGCATTTGTTCCAAAAGATGGAGCCTGTGAAATGGGTACCTTTGATCCAAGGTTCTGAGGAATGTCACAGGCTTGCACATTACTCCTCACAACCAATGGGGATAGTGACATTTTTTTTTCTCACTACTTTATCCATTACAGTGCACTGGGCATTATAAGAACATAACAAGTAATTGTTTAGGAAAATGAAAAAAGAATGGAATGTGAAATGCTTAGGAATATGATAATAAGCTCCAGGAATGAAAACTACATAAATTATCATTCTCAGGTACTTATCTAAAAATAGTTAACTGGCATTTGTTTATAAATCAGGCCTTCTGGACAGTGATATTCTGGAAACCTCTGAAGTTAAGGACAAGGCTTTGACCCTGTGGTGACATTGCTGAGGGGAAGGCAGAATCTCCAGGAGAAAGAAACAAATTAATTTAAAACAGACTGTACTTTTCAGAATATTATTCTTCATAAGCTGTGTTGCCTTTCAGAATCCCTAAGCATATGTTCTAACCCATCTTTTTTATTTTAAGCCTTCTTTTAAAAAGACTTCTAAAGGTTTTAAAATTCAAGAAATTCTATAATCAGAGTTCATAGAACTAAATGAGCACATGTAAAGATTCTATGAGATTAACTTTTAGTATCATAGAATGTTAAGAATACTTCTCTCCCTTATCTTACTAAATGAAGAATTTGCCTTCCTAGTTTACCTTTTTTTAAAAAAAGAAAGAAGGATGTCAAATTAAATCACTGTCTCTGGGTATCTTTTTTGAGCCTCTGAATGGTTTATCAACTGAATTGGAGCAAAAGAGAGCCAGGCATTATAGTGACTTGGGAGGCTATAGAGGAGAAAGAAGGCATGGCATGAACATTCTTATTGGGAGAGAAAGTAGGAATGACCAGGTCTTATTCTGAAAAAAGATCTCAAGGATCCATTCTCAGGATTCTCCTAATTTTATTTTCTTGTATGGGTCCATATGTGAGTTTCTCCTCCTTATAATAATTCTTCCAATTACTTCTACCAGACTCCTTCTAAAAACACATGAATTTTTATCACATGTCCAAGATAACTGTGTTGCTTTTAAAGGGACTTTAATGTATTTACCCTTTTATTCTTTGTTACCTTTCTTATTCTCCCCCTCCTCCATCATATTCTCTTTCTCTTCCTTTTAAGAATTAAACTAGGTAAAATGAGATTATATCCCTTGAAAAGAACCTGAGAAAGAATCACCTGTATTTCACAGTCAAATGAATGAAGCATTTCAGGGTAATTCCAACTGATGGTTTAAATAAAGTATGAAATCAAATACAGATTCTTTAGGATTGAAGAACTGATGAAATATAAATAATGAAAAATTTGTAACAGAAGTTCTCTTTCTATTTAATCCCTTATAGTATGTATTATAATTAACATATTAAGTGTACAAACTGATAGGATTCACTGATATCTCCATACATACATATGTATACATTGTTTCTAACTACCCTTCTTCCCCTCTTGAGCTCTACCCCCCGCTGCCCAGCATCCCTCCAAATCCCTAAAAGTCCTCTTAATTTCTTCTGTCTCCCCTCTCCTTTGGGGATCTCTAGTGACCACTCCATTTTGGACACTAGAATATCTGAAATTAAGGTGGCAGTAAAGAGGTATATAGATTTCTGAAGGAGAAGATAATCATGGACAAATGCACACTGGGTTTATATGAATTTGGAATAGCCAATACACGCACAGGTATTTAGTAGATACCTTTGAACTAAAGAAATACAGGCAGAAAAATAAGTAAAAATGAAAGCATGTAGAATAATGACTTTTTCCTAAGTTCTAATCTAGTCACTATCTGAGTTTTATGAGTTGTTTTCTGAGATGCCTCAGTTCCACAATCATCACCTGGAACAATTTTATATTGTAAAGCCAATTGTGCTGGGTCGAGTAGTGACCTAACAATTCCCTGCCCTATTTTTTTTTAACCAGTCACTATTCCAAACAACCCTACTCTGCAGTCTTCTTTTACCTTTTCTGAAAAATTCTGGGAAATATTGAGTATTAGATTTTTATCCTATAATTTGTTACTATTATATCAGTTCTGTGGATTCTTTAAAATGCAGTAATTTAACTGGTCAAAAGTGCACATCCGTATGTTTGTGTGTGTTTGTGTGTATGCAATATAAATGATTATGTATTTAATGATATATTGTCACAGCTGAGGTCATAGGTCTTTTTAGATCCTTGAAATTTTATTGAAAGTGATATAACATGAATTGTCAGTATATATTAAATTTTTGGTTGCAGCACTGTCCAACCTGTTAGTTCAAAAGCATTCCCTTTGTCTTTTAATGACAGAGAATAAGAAAACATTTTTTTTTAAGTTTGGCAGTCTAAAGCAATAACCTGAGGAAAAGATATTTCATTGGAATAAGAAAAAATCAGGAAGAAAAGGAATAAAACTGAGATAAGGTTTTAAGAAATTGTGTTAGAGGTTAGGTAGGAGAAATTATGTTTAGATCTAATTTGAGTTGATAAAGCCATTTAAACCCACATTGATCAGATCCTTTGACATAGACTGGTGAATGCTATCTGTCACAAAGGACAAACAGGCATTTGGTAGGTAAAATGAGTGTCTCAAAAAGGAATGTGAAGTTACTATAATTTGGATGGACATATAATTATATATGTCCATCAAAGTGATTGTTTTCACTTACTGTTGATATTTTCATATTTAATATACTTTAAATTCTTTTACATTAACAATATTTTTTCTAATTTAGAATACAAAGCAAATTAAAATGTTCACATTATCTTTTCTTAATCATACTGGTTTTGTTTCTAAAAACATAAATATTGTACCTTAGGTTGGAAGAATGCTTGAAAGACTAAATGTCTACTTCAGCCAACATATATGACTCAATCCTGCTATCCTTACATCAAGACTACAACTGATGGCCTATAGGAATACACACACTGAAGGCATTCAATTTGTAATTTAATCAATTATGATTTAAAAAAAAATGTTTGTGCCCTTTTAGGCTCTAGACTTGAAGATGATATAAATAGTATTGGTTAAACCAGTTCCCTGTAACAAAAATAAAGGAACCCTTCTTTGTATATTTCTCCAAAGGTTAGGAAATTAGTATAAGCAAACAGTATACAGGAAAACATTCACAAATGGGAAACAATCTTAATCACTTTAATATATCGCATTAAAATATTAATAATAAATCAAATTCTAAATTGTCTGAATGTTTTCAAGTTGTAATTATATATTCTGAAGAACATATTTAGTTCATTAAAGAAAAATTTCTGACCTTAAGTTGTTCTTCCAAAGCAGCAGTTGCATGATCTCCACTGGATTCATCTACTACCACCACCATGTGAGTTAAAGAATTGACCCTGACTTGTTCCTGTTCTAGATCTTCTTGAAGCACCTAAAAGATACAATTTGTCAAAGATGAAATTAAAATAACAACTTCATATGTATATTGAAAACATTCCCACCAAAATGTGTGTGATTTATTTCTGCCATGTGTTTGGTAATATAATTTCTTATTAAACTAGAATTATTTCAAGTACTATTTTTGCTATGACACTCAGCAAAATCTACGTGATTCAACTGTCAATTGATTTGGAAAGTATAAGAAGAGGTCATGTATTGAGCAAGTTACAGTAGAATATTCTGCTCCTTATCCCACATTCTCTCACCTTTTTAAGTACTTTTTTCCTAAAATTACCTGCACCTCTGGCATCTCTAATACCTTCTAATTTAAATTAAAGTTGTTTATTACCATACAAATAAAGCTCTCTTGACCCAACAACCCCTTCCATTGTCATGTGTACACCTGCACAGAAATCAATTTTTCCTAGTTATACCCTCAACTTAATGACCCCACTACTCACTTTGCCTGCTATCCCACTAAACATCTCTTGTAAAAGTCACCATTAACCTACAGGTCTTCAAATCCAATGGCCGCTTTTTCTGTTTTTATTAGTGTATTATAATTATAAATGATATTGGGATTCATTTTTGATAACTATGTAAGCATGCAAAGTAATTTGCTTCACTTCAGTCCCCAGTACTTCTTCCGCTCCTTTCCTCCCTGCCCTGTTCTCTTTCCTCTACATAAAATAAAGGTCTTTATTTTTGGGTGTAATTCACTGTAGTATATTCATATATGCACATAGCCTAATTCTGTCAATTTCCTTCCACTTTTCCTCTCCTTTCCCATCCCTCCTCCCTCCCCATCAATCCCCTTACTTTGTTCCACTGACCTCCCCTCTATTTTCATTGAATCCCCCCCAACTTTTCTCCCCTTAATTTGGTCTAGCTTTCACATGAAAGATAAAACGTTTGATCCTTGACTTTGAGTCTGGCATATTTCACATAGCATGACATTCTCCAGTTCCATTCATTTACCAGCAGATGCCATAATTTCATTTATCTTTATGGCCGAGTAAAACCCTATTGTGTATATATGCCACATTTTCTTTATCCATTTTTCTATTGACAGGCACCTGGGCTGGTTCCATAACTTGGTTCCAATAGCAATTTTTGACAATATTTTATTTTATATTTTGATTAATGAATCAATTGACAACTTCTTCATTCTGGGCACTCTTCTGATTTTTATGTACAATCCTCTCCTGATTATCCTCCCATGCTAATTCCTTCTCTTTTGCTCAAACAATACATAAGATGTCATTCTTCTGTATAAAAACCAATAGAATATCATCACACTAAGAACAATAATCCAAATTCTATATGTAAAATACTTATATGATCTAGCATTTTCCTACCTCACCAATATAACTGTAAAACATTCTTGCCCTCTCATAACTACCTTTCAAACATGGTTACCTTCTTTCTCTTCCATAAATGTGTCAAAATGTTCCTGCTACTTGAATTATTCTTCCTTCAGATCTTTCAATATTCTCTCCTCCTTATTACTCATGATTTAGTTTTGTTATCTTCAGAGTGACTTTTCATCAGCATGTAAAATGTCCCAAATTATTCTCTAGTTCTATCCTTTTTTAATTGTACTACTTTATTGTGTAATCATTTGTTGTTTGTCTCTAGTTACTAGAATATAACATCCATCAGAACAGAGATCTTCTCTGAACTCCTTTCTACACATTCTAAGCAAATAGAGAACAATAAATATTTGTTGAATGAGTGGTGCCATGTGGGAGGGCAATAGGGAGAGGGAGAGAGAGAGAGGGAGGGAGAGAGGGGGGGAGAGGGGGGGAGGGAGAGAGAGAGAGGGGAGGGAGAGGGAGAGAGGGGGAGGGAGAGGGAGAGAGGGGGAGGGAGAGGGAGGGGGGGAGGGAGAGAGAGAGAGAGAAAGTTGTTGATAGACCTTTATTTTATTTATTTACATGAGGTGCTGAGAATTGAACCCAATGCCTCACTCACACCAGACAAGTACACTACCCCTGAGCCCTAGCCCCAGCCCCGAGTTTGGTCCTTTTCGATTATGCAAAGATTACAGTAGGTTAAGGGGAATCTGTTCTTTTTAGTGTCATTGTATCAACCTTTGCAGGAAACTTTTTCAACTGAACCTTCAGGTAAAACCAGAATAATTTGAATCTTAGCTTTCTAACTTATAAAAGTGACTAAAAGGTCATTGTTTTCTCCAATCAAATACCATTAAAAATATTACTTACAATCATTTAAAAAATGTGGTGTACATTTTTTATTAAAGATAAGTGGGATGAAAAGCATAAGTTGAACAAAAACAGAGATCCTCCAGGACCTTACCCTGTTATGTTGTTATGGATATTTACATGAGTAAGTATTCAAACTTCTAGCTAACTAGTTTGCTTCTTAGATGATTTTTGTTTTATAACACAAAAATGGAGAACCAGGATTGAGATATGGCCTGCTATTTTCTGGCAAACCTGCTGTTTCACCTTGTACAACAATGATGGTTGGCACCCATCAGTCCAGCTCCTAGTTATTCAAACATTATGGCAAGTGCAGAAGAACTTATTAGGATGGCTGAATCATAACCTCTAATGCATGAGCATTTTTATTCCAGGACTTTTTTTTCAAGCCCAAACATTTTAGACCACTGTAAAATCACTTCTTTTTACATCCTTTCTAGATTTTCATGCTACATTTTCAAGTAAAGCAATTTAGGATAAAATGACTATGCATCTATTTTGTGTGTGGAGTCTATACTCCTATCAAGCCTTTGACATTCCAGAGCTTATACTGGTTAATAAAACTCTTTCTGCCATGAGGCTGAAAATGGAAATATTAACATTCAGAGTTGTCCTTGACAATCATGTCAAGCCTGTTTTTCTGAGTAAAATAAGCCAGGACTGGAACGTTTTATATTTGTCAATTGGAAATTTTTAGAATTAAAATAATTTGGTGGCCAGTTTGTCATAAGTTGATTTACTGAATTTAGATAATTCTTTTTTTCTACCACTCAATATAAATATATATAATTACATGTTAGAACTAGTAGGGAATAATGTCATACTATTCATAGTTTTACATGTTAACTGTTTTCACTATTTTAATATTTCACTAAAGGACCATGGGAATATCCTAGTTTGATTCACTTTTATTTCTAACTCAGGATGAGTCCATCTGAAGCATATGTGGTCAAATGTACTATGTATCTTTTCTGGTATGAGTTGTCCGATTCTGCTTAGCTTATTTATTCTAATATCAGATTTATTGATAAAAGTTTTATGCCTTTGTGAAAGTGATAACACAAAGTACCATCATTTTAAAAATCAATTCAGGAACCAACTGGACTTACTATGAGCAGAGGGAAATAAAAGGACATGGGATTGGTGGCTGAAAATCTTGAAGAATACATAGAACTGGAATAGATTAGCATAAACTATATTTGATTTAATGTTACTTCCAGTATCTCTTTTATTCTTCAGTGACTTTAAAATGATATATCATCTTTCACTTCTAATCAGAGCTTAAATTAAAAAGGTTAAGCTGACCTTTCTGAGCACATTCAATGGCTGCAAGGTAACTACTACAAGATTTTTATTTTTCTCAGATTTCAACTCCCAAAATAAACATGAGTGAATATCACATTAGGTGATCTTTCCAATATCTTCAATATACAAAAGATTATAAAATATCCAAAGTAAATGATCTGCTTTTTAAAATTAGTTCTTACAAGTAACAAAGTTGCCAAACACAAAAATGTGGGTTAAAAAGGTAAATTGTTGTACCAACCTAGGCATGTTTGAATAAGGACCTTGGTCATTGGCATGCAGGATGCCTACCTGCTTCCTTATTTGAGATAATGGATTCATGTCTACTAATTTTTGAAGCCACATTAAAGTTTTCTTAAGCTATTTTTCATTTAAACTTTAGATGAATATTGACTTCAGATGGATTTTAGTTTCTCACAAGCAGTTTATACAATGGAGATTTACTGTTCATTTGCTAAAAAAAAACCTGAAATATGAGCCAAATTATATTCAAATACAAATGTATCCTAAGAGAAATGGATTAAATTTGTTGCCTATTAGAAGATAATACTTTCAAAGCAAAATGCTGTAATAAATGTTAAAATGTTTTTTATCACAAACTTACAATTTATATAAACACACATGTAAACATACACTTGCTAATTTATTATGTATTTCTTGCCATTATTTTTATTCAAGTAATGCTTTTGTAACATTTACAGATTAAAAAAAATCTGTCATGCTCCTAATTAAATTTCTATACCATTATTAGATAGATACAAATGTCAGAGATGTTTGTTCTCTAATGTCAAATAACAATCTTTTTTTTCCTTATGACAAGGGAAAAGGCCAACAGTGAAATGTAACATTAAAAATGCTTATATTTGATAAACTTGGGTTTTGTTATACCTCTATGGATATTTCTTTCTACTGAAGAATTCTCTAGTTACAGGATCTGAGTAAATTTGTTACATGACCACAATTTATTATTTAAATATGACTATTCTACTTCTGTATCATTATTGGTACTACATTTTTCTTTCATCAGCCCAGGTCACATTGGTTTTTAAAAATCAACTTAGAACCACCACTGTACAAAGAATTCACTTCAGTGTTTACAATAGATTCATGCTATTTTGCCCCCTTTTAGCACGCATGCAAAATAATGCTTAGAAAATACACATGGAAGTACATAAGGATAGTGAATTTTTGAATTTGAGTTTCAAGGTGAAGATCAATATTTAATAGAAAGATAATATAATTGAAAATATAATAAGGTTGGGTCTACTGTATGCTCCATGGAACGATGTAGCATGATTCATTTGGCCATGGTATATCTTCGCTACCTGCATAAAGAAAGGGCAGTGGTTACCTCTGTATAATTTTAGGCCTCCTCCTGGTTCAATAATTTACAAACATGAAAGTGCAAACACTTTCAGGTCCTATGTTCTAGAGGCCCATACCTATACACACAATAGAGATCATGTTTTCTGCTTGGGGATTTAAGGCTATCTAATTCCTCCTCCCCAAAATTAGTATAAATTAATGAAATTAGAAAGATGTTTAGTTACAAGCATTAAGTTTAAGTAGTTTGTAGTGTTTTTCTTGGCAAAATAAATGTACACAAAAGGAAAGACTGATGAAAACAAAATTTCTATCAAATATAAATTTGCAAAGGATGTTATAAAACCAGAAGAGTTTCTAGGAATAGAGATTAATTAGTTTAATACTTAGGAAAGTAAATTCTTTAAAAACTGTCTCAGGAACAAAAACTTTCAAGATGTTAAGGATCAATTAGCTAATGCAATACATCTGAATATGAATTGATTATTTTACATAAACTTAAAATTCAAATCAGAAAGTGTTTGTATTTCTTATGAAATGATAGCAAGGACAACTATTTAGACTTTTCTATTTTCCCTCTCATGCTCAATCTTACTTCCATTTTTTCATTGCCTCTGCACTGGACTAGGCTCTATATCCCCTGCTGCCCTGAATGAAATGATCTGGAAATGACTTTCAATTTTATTTCCAGTCAAATGTTCACTTTGCTAAGCCTGGGTGGCCACAGTATTATCTAGCTCCCCATGAGGATCTATTTATGGCATATAAATTGTTATAAATTTGCTGAGTATTTTAAATAAACCTCCCAACAGGTTCTCCTGGAAGAGTTTTTATTTTGATATCCACTTACTTAAATGTGATTGCTTAGCTTTATTAGTCCTTATATCAGAACTCATTTTTTTGATCTTTTTGTCAGTGTGAATGTTTATGTTTCTGCCATACCTATGCTATAAAAGGGGTTTCTAAAAGACCATATCAATGGAGAGATTTGAAAGATTGTAAAAGCACTAAATGCTTTCCAATAGCAGAAATGGAGCTCAAGAAGTGTCAGATGGAGGCTCAGACCCTGGGAAACAGGTTCGGGATCCCAAAGGATGAAGGAAGATGTGAGGTGGAGTTGGTATAGTAGATAATCTTTATTCAAAGGTGGCAACAGCAGCCCACAGCCCCCAGTCTGCAGCTCTAGCCCCATTTTCCCACCTGAATCCTTCCATAGGCCCTTTTAATATATTTTTATCTAAGCAGGTCATAGAATGCACACTGCCAACAGGTTACATAAGTAGGTGCATGATCAGAAGCAAATGTTTATGACTTCAAATACATATGCTGAATCAAGGTGATTATAACCCTGGATACCTACTTAAAACACCCTTCTGGAAAGCCTCGGTGAGGGAGCCTAACTATAGCCATCTTGAGACTGCCCTGCAAGAACAAAAACTATTTTAAAACCAGTATACAATTAATGTGCCTATGCATATTTCATAATATAAGCGAGAAAAGAAAACACTATGGAGTATATTAACAAAATGGCACATGTTTATAAGGAAATACTAGTCAACTATATATGATCTGAAGTCAGCTTTCCTGGGTTTAATTCACAGATGCATTAATAACCACTCATGAGACCATGAAAAAGTTGTCAACCACACCAAACCTCAGCTTCCTACTTTGCATAATTGGAATAAATAACTGTTTCAGTGGTTTTTAAGACTGGGATAATGTATAATTGCTTACCATTTTACCTGGCCAAGCATATTAACTCAATGAATGGTAAGAACCACCGAGTTCTAAAATACTGTATTTAAGCATATTGATATGATTAAACTACAAGAACCCAATATTCACCTAATTCACTCTCATCTAATGCATTCTGACCATCATCCTATAATAGATATCATAAATATAGGAAGGGAATGTGGTTTGGGGAAAATCAGAAAAACAAAGGTTGAGGTTGAAGCAAAGTTTGAGGGTGTGAAAAAATTATATTCTGAATTCCATATCTTTATACTTAAGCTTGCATACTATGTATGATATTAAGAAAAATAGCTTTAAACTACCTGATCTAGTGGTATCATGCACTGCTGAAAATTTTGCATGGTCAGAGATATGTCATGAATTCAAGAGAAAATAGCCTAATCACTAAATGATAGCACTTAATTCTCCTGCCTTCCTTCTTCCTTCAACAAATCCATGCATACCTATATCCAAACATCTTGAATAATTACACCATTGAAATCAGTTTAATGTGAACACCAGTAAGGTCTAATAATTATAAAATGCCTTTAGTCTAGCAGTAACTATTGACAAGAAAAACAAAATTGAGAAAAGAAGTTGGACAGGAAGACTTCACATGGAGCATAGAGGAAATGTTATGCATTGATTCACTCATAGTATATATATGTGAAGTTCGGTTCTACCTATTTCCCTGCTCAGATAGTATTGTCATTCTCATTCCAGTAACTTTTGTTCAAATTTAGAGAAAGAGCTACAGGACGAATATTAACACATTATTTCCTTAAACATTTTGGTTTTGACTATTTTATGCCCAGTTGTCACCAGCATGCCATTTTATAATACCTCACTTCAAGTTTGCAGACTTCCATGCCCTTAGTCTCTATCTTGTCCATCCAGAAATTCCCCATCCTAGGAAACCAAATGTTACAATAAACCAAACCTCAGTTCCTTTTTTGCATTTGCTCTACCTTCTAGGGTCACAGCCAGAGTCAAGTTTCACTGGAATCTCAGAACAGAGGTAAAGTCTCTGGGTTTAAAGGCAGTCAGGTCAAGGTTAAAATCAGGCTCTAGCAAGGGGTCGTTGCACACACTGGGAAGGATCACTTAAACTACTATATCAAAACATGCCAAAAACAACATACTGAGACATTGTCTCAAAAATAAAATGAAAAATGGAGTGTACAAATTACTATTGATGTTACTTTAGGGAACTTTTGAACTGCTTTAAACATATTTATCTGTAAAATTCCTCCAGGACAGGCTTAATAAGGGGTTAAATAAGATACTAAGTTACAACTAGTTAGTATAGTGTTTAGCAGGGTTAGAAGGTGGTATGAAATGTTTATTTTCTTCTATATTTGGCATCTTTACCTTTTCATTCTGTTCTTAGTCTAAGGTGCATGAAAACAGCCCTTCAGAGTATTAGTATTTATTTATAATATCCTTGGTAATCAGATTGTTTATCTTTTAATTAGTAAATACTCTCAGTGTGCTGAAATTATAGATCATGTAAAAATCTGATTTAAGAGTTCTATTATTGGGGTTGGGGTTGTGTCTCAGTGGTAGAGTGCTTGCCTAGCATACGTGAGGCAGTGGGTTCCATCCTCAGCACCACATAAATATAAATAAATAAGATAAAGGTATTGTGTCCATCTACAATTAAAATTTTAAAAGAGTTCCATTATTCTTATCAGATAGGAACTACATCTTTGTTAATAGACAGTAAAATGCCAGGCAGTGTGTATTATCATTAGTTCAGTGAATAACACAGAAGTACCAGTTGGCCTACTAGAAACCATTCTGTTCATAATAGACATAAATATAAATTCACAGTATTCTGTAGTTAACAATTTTATATTCTGTAGACTGATATGGTGCCATATTCTACCTTATTTTTAACATGGAATGGATTTATAGTTATTCATTTGTTACATTAATATATTTTTCAAGGAAAATAATTGCCTTAAGATTCATGTTATCATATCTGTTGTAGCTTTCTTGTAAAGAGATTTTCCATAAAATGCATTCTGAAATATTTCATATAGTTAAATAATTAATTTACATTTTTACTGTCATATTATCTATTCAAGGGAATTTAAATTAATTGTTACTGATTCAGGAAAAGAGAGACACTATACGTGAGACTAGTTTGTTAAGTGGGAAATACACAGGAACCTATATTTTCCTTTTTTAAAAGCTCCACTCCAGAGGCCAAAAACTTCTAAAGAAACAACACTGCAAAAAGCAATTAAGTATAAATCATAGAGTTAATGCCTCTTATGTGAATCTTGGGCAGGTATATCTTTAGTAGATATATTGATGAACTTAAAAAAGCACTGATTTTCTGAGCAATGTTACTGAATCAATATGCAGTAATTTCTAATGAATGAATTTGTAATCAGTGAGCTATAATCACTATTTATTACAATAAGAACATGAGTAGAGTAACAGTATAAGTATGGACTTTGTTGTTGATATTATTATTATTATTATTATTATTATTATTATTATTATTATTAAACAATCAATGGCATTACTTAGTATACAAAGTTATCCTTGAAATCTAATTGTTAACAGAATGTTCATGGAGAATTATGTGTCCTCTCCACTGAATTTAAAAAATTATAACTGAGTACCACACATATCCTACTATATAGACTATATGAATGTGATGCTTTTTTATATTAAATTCCAATTATGTTAAAAGAAAACCACCACACAATTCAATTTCATCATCAATAGTTTATAACTATTAAGATATTTGAATAAGGAAATGAAATAGGAAGAAAATAAGAGGGCACCAGAGATAATCCCTCCAGGTAAGCCACTTAGAGATATATTCTCACTTATCAGTTGTTTTCTTGCCCCTACAAACAGATTTTTATTTATCAAATTTCCATGTACCTGTTAGGTAGAAATGATGAAGATGAGCAATAGAACTAGTTAGAATTATTAAAACATCTATGACCAAAAAAATATTTACTAAATATTTACTTAGCTTATTTGCTAAGCACTCCATAAGGCATTAGAGAAGCACAGATGAGCTCTGGCTCTTTGGTTGTAGTATGGCATTTTCTCCTAAGTATATTGTTTATCTTTACTTCCATAACCATAACTTTCATTAAGCACTTACAGGGGCAAAAGATAGGAAACAAAATGGAACTTTATATCAATAACTAAGATATGTAATTTGAATCTTACTGAAGATAGGAAAAAGCTTGCTAGGCACTAAAAGCACTACTTGATTCTATGGCATTCTTGGGCTGAAATGAATCACTCATCCTTCTCCAAAGTACTTCATTTCTCTCTTACATTGCTTACTTTCCTAATTTCAACTCTGGGCTCCCAGTTGCCCAGACTCAATCTATTATTTCAAGCTCTTTACTCATTCTATAAGTCCAACTCTGTTGGCTCAGCTGCTGAGCTCCAAAATGCTTAACACCTGTTCACAGTTTTTTATTGAACTACCTTTATTCAGCCTCATGTGCCTTCTGCAATATTGTCCTATCCTATCTCCTGATTGCGGCTTCCCCATGCTCTGGTATTTTACAAGTCATATCTTCCTAAAAAATAAATTGTCCTAAATTGTTACTCTTCAGTTTAACAATAGGACCCTGCCACACATAGGACAATTACAAATGTATACAATACCCTCCATAATTGTGCTTTAATTCTCCAGTGTTAAGCATATGGTGTGAATTTAAACTCAACATGTGATCCAAGCAAATGCTCTATCTTGCATTTTCCCACCTCATGTCCTCTGCTCAACCAAATTGCCATTTTTAACTCTCATGCCATTTGCCATATTCCACATGTGTTTTAAGTCTTTACCTGATGTATTAGAATATGAGTTTCTTGGGGAAGATTTTATATATGGATGATCTTAGTACTCTTCAAAGCACCTATGTATTTTAATGAATGTTTGTTCAGTGATACAGAATGGAATGTAATGGAAAAAAATAAAATGTCAGATCCTTTGGCAGGATTATACCTGCCAGGATTATTTAGCTTTTTTTCCCACAGGGAACATGAGGTTCAATATGTTCACTCCCCAGAGAGAATCACTCTTGGGTACCTTAAATCTAAATAAAACCTCTAAAATTCTCTCTAAAACAATAGTTATAAAAACTGAATAGTTTCTTCCAAAGTTTGCAGCCCCAAAATTCTCACTGTTACCCAGAGTTAATAAAAACTGCCAATATAGGATCAATTACCTTATCTTCCCTAATTGGCAGATTCAGTAAAACTGACTTATCCTCATGGCATTTCACAGTGGTTGAATTTCTAACATGCCTCATAATAAAATGCTGTTGAAATGAAGATAGCAAAGGATCCTGTCACAGAACATAGAGGAGCATATCTGTAATAATCACAGTTTACTTAGATTTGCAAATATTTTTATCTTGCTCTTCATTTGAGTAAGGGAGCATGTGCCCTCTGGTATGAGAAGAGTTTAAATCAATTTCAACAAACAAAACCTGTGTCTTTAATTTTACCATCTGTAATCATTGTAAGAAAATGGGGGATGACTTAATGATTTTAAGTCTATCTACACAAAAATCAAATAACTGAAATCTTATATTAGGTTGGAACTGATGTAGCAGAGGGGAGATACCTTTTGAAGTAGCTTTATGTTACTGATGTATTTTGTTGCCAGAAAGAGAAATTCCTCATTTCCCTCGATTTACAAGTTTTAAGCGGTGGGAGGGGAACAAACAAACAACAACAATAACAACAACAACAAAAAAAAAAAACAGCAAAGTGAATCAACTATTTAAGTAAGGCTTTAGTTTGAACTCATTTGCCCAAGAAGGTTTATCTTCTTTCATTTTATGAAACATGAAAACTAACAGAGCTTTAAAAATGTGTACTTTTCATATACATATTTCATAATATATATAAATTCAATTTATCTTTGACACAATTGTACACATTTATACACAACAGTAAAATAATTTGATATATGCATTTAATGTGTGATGATAAAATCAGGGTATCAACTTAATTTTAAATTTGGATTGAGTTAAATAATTTTCTTCTCACCAAAATTAGTTCCAAGTAACAAAAGAATATTGCTACCAATTTTCAGAATTTCTATGGACTATGTGTCTTTTTTTTTCTTTTTTGTGATACTGGAGACTTAACCCAAGGACATTGTACTCTGAGCTACATCCCTAGATATTTTTATTTTGAGATATGGTCTAAGTTGCCCAGGCTAACTGAAACATGTATTCCTCCTGCTTCAGTTTCCCAATGCCTTCTATCAAATGCCTGCACCACCACACCCAGCTTCTTGTCTTAATTTTATAAAAACTAATGCATCCTTAAGTGTGTTTAAATGGTTAGAGGTAGGAGTTAGCCTCACTGAGCCAGCAAACCAATTGCTACTGGATGTAAACCAATTGTACTGGATGTAAAATGTTTCATAATCAGCTTGCATATAATCCTTTGGATTTTTTTTGTTTCAAATTATTTTCTTCAATGCAATTTCATACTCATCAGAGGCAGCATATTTTGAAGTAATGGACAATCTATTCAAATTTTATGGCAATATTAGTCAAATATTTTCCATTCCATTCACTTTGTATCTTCTGGAGAAAAGTACAAAACATTCCAGGTAATTGTCAGAATATTAAGATACTGGATGGCCTGTCTAACCTTAATAAAGATTCTTTTCAGAGTGGCAAGCTAAGACTTTTCCTTGGAGTTGCTTTAAGTTATTCACACTTATCTTTTGGAGCCCTTCTTCATGGCTCTCCCTTTATATTCCCAGCATTCAGCATCTGCACCCTGCCTTCTGAAGATCAATGTTACAGTGCTCATCTTGCATTTTCATGAAATGCTTCATATTCCCAAATTAAACACATTAAAACCTCGAATGGCAGGAAAAACAGAAACCAACTAGCTCAACACACTTATTTCCTAAGTGAAGATATTTAGAGCCTGAGTGACTTAGTGGTTTCAGAAAAATCACAAATTTAGTTAGTGCTAGAAACCTGATTTCTAGGACAAGAAGGCTGCTTAAGTTAGATTCCTCTAAAACAGATCATGAAGGAAAAATATTGAAACAGTGTATTTGGGAGTTGATTTCATAATGCATTATGAAAGTGTAATAATTTGAAGGAAGTTACTCTGTGGACAACTGGAATCAGTCTTGCTGATGGATATTTAAGAGACTATGAGGAACACACCTTAGAATTATCCCACCATGGTATATGGATTCCACGGGATTTATCTATCAACTGCCATCAATCATAGGTTAAGGCAGCACTGGCAGTGCTACAACTACTTCCTGTCCACACTTAAATCGGCCGAGATGCTTTTACATCTCAGTAACACCCTCAGACATAATGAGTCCATTGGCATATCCCCCAATTCTGTACATAAAACTTCTAACACAGGCCAAAAAGAAGAGGACAGACAATGGTCCACAAGAAGAGTGCATGATCCACACAAGGAAAATGGTACAATTAGAGAACTAGCACCAGAGTGATCTTCCTTCCTTCCTTCCTCAGCTGTTCAATTAAGATATAAGGCAATTAACATCACTAACAACATCCATGTTATAATTATAATAGATTTGATGCTTTTCCCCCCTGATTACCATATCTCCAGCTCTTCTTAAATGCTTCATCCTAAACTGCTGTAACCAGTAAACTGCTTTATGGGCAGTAATAACAAGAACCAGCTCCATTTATTAACAAAATGTGTAGCTTATTAAATAATTAAAAACCATGTATCTTTTGTCTTCATGGAAGAACTGTGAAGCTAGATCTGACAAATCATTATAAAATGAGGAAATTAAGTTGGAGAAAATATGGCTTTAGGAGGCATGAGTTAAGGGTGCAGACATTCCCTTATATCTAAGAAACTTGGATCCTGATAATTGCCACATAAAATAAAGGATACCCAGTAAAAATAAAAGTGAATTTCCAATAAGCAATGAAAAACTGGGGAAATAAACTTTTTAAAACATGTTGATTGTTTATCCAAAATTCAAATGTACCTAGACTTCTTGTATTTTTATTTGCTAAGTGTAGTATCCTTAATCGTGGGGCAGTCAACAAGATTTTATTTGCAAATGTGTCCTCACAAACTGGGCAATGCCCTATTCCAACCATAAAACTCAGAGCTACATTTAACATTTTATAGTGTTTCTTAAAATGAAGCACACTCAGATTCTGGTTCAGAATAGTTTTGTAGAAATCTTAATCACAGAAAAAACAAATGCCTTCAGACAACTTAAAATTATAAATTGAAGAGAGCTATGACAGAAATATTAAAATTAAAATGTTATATTTTACAGGAAAGCAATGTTACAGATCCTCAGTTTGTCTTCAGATTTGGCAAGTTCTAAATAACTACAAATTGAAGGTAAAAATATGTTAAAAATATTTTAAATATTCAAATGTGCATTGAAGGTAGTTCCTACAGAAACTGTCCCCTGAAACCAAAATTTTAGTAGGTCATATACCCTGCATTATTCTGTCCCAGAAATAAGTTTGATGTTTTTTAAATACTGAAATCCTAGTTATGCTGTATTTGACAAAGTAGTATCTTGCTCTATTTTGTGTTTCTATAAGGAATATACTTAAGATTGGGTAACTTACAAAGAATAGAAATTAATTTTCTTACAGTTCTAGAGGCTAGGAAGTCCAAAAATCAAGGTGCTAGCATCTGTTGAATCTTCTTGCTGAGTCCTCTCGTGGAAGGGCAAAGAATTGCCAAATGCTCATGAAGCTTCTTTTATAAGGGACATAATCCCATTCACCTGGGAAGAACCTTCATAGTCTGATAATTCTTAAAGGCCCCACAGTTTACTACGATCATATTGGCAACTGAATTTTACAGGGTCCTATTTAAACCATAGCAACAAAGATTACAAAACATACTTGGAAAAATTTATTTTTAACTATTGTTGATTTGAAGCTTTAATTCTTTCTTGTCTATAAATCATGACTTGTGTGTTTATATGTGTATGTAATACACATATACATATCGAGCTTGTTTTATAGTAGAAAACACATAGCATACAATATGCTAACCTTATGTTGTTGTACTTGGCGTTTTAGGTCTTCAAGGTCAGGTCCAAGGGGCTCTTTCTCCATTTTCCTTGTTCTCTCTTCTGTTTTTGTCAGCCAGTCATTTAACTCTTTCAGTTTCTGATTCTGGAGATCCATTAGAACTTTATGTAAACTGAAAATTTGAAAAAAGTCTATTATTACCTCTAGTAAAGCAAATTACTTTTAGCAAACATGTAACAAGGTAAGACAGTTGATATTTATAATTTATGGCATACTCAAAATTTTCAGTATCTTTTGGACATTAAGAATGGCATAAGTAAAGCTCATTATCAATCACCTCTGAAACTATCATTTCTCAGGCTTATTAGAGATCATACATCCCAATTTCTAGAAAGATTCCCATAGTTAACAAAGCATGCATATGCCAACTAAAGTGTGAACAATATTTGGTAATTGAATCAGTAGTATATCTTTTTATTAAAATCCTATTTATGATCTATTTGAAAAAAATATTTCCCATTAGAAAAAAAATTCCCATTATTTAGTATGTGTGGTGGTTAAAGATGGCCACAAATCATTATTTTTAAAGTTAAATTAATTTCTTTTAAAACTCATACATAAAAATATTAAAATTTTACATGTGAGGAACTGTGTGATATTTCAGTACATGCATACACTGAATAACCTTTAAATCAGGTAAAACATTTTGTTCTCCTAACTTTATCATTTGATTATGGCAAACACTTTCAAAATCCTTTCTTAAAATAGTTTTTTAGTTGTAGATGGACCCAATATCTTTATTTAATTTATTTCTTTTTATATGGTGCTTAGGATAGAACCCAGGGCTTCACACATGCTAGGCAAGGGCTCTACCTTGAGCTACAACCCCAGCTCCCCAAATCCTTTCTTCTATCTTTTTGAAATGTTATTTTTTTAAGATTATTATTTCTAGTCACCCTGCTGTGCTACAGCACTTCAGAATTTCTTACTCTATCTAACCATAACTTTATACCCAGTGATCAACCTTTCCTCATCCCTGACTTATTTTGGCCAATACAATGGAATAGAATTGTCAATGAACCAGTTCTAAATTTAAGCTGTAAGAGAAATGACAGGATTTTTATTTTCTTTTAGAGCCCTGATTCCATGCTATAATAGAGACAAGGTTAAAGTACTAAATGATTAGTGACCATGTACAGGATGACCCTAGAATATGAAATGCTATCTTAGAAGTAAGTTTCCAGCTGAAGGCAGCCCAAGGAGTAATCCCAGCTTCATCACTGGAAGCAGAGGAATAACCTGCCTGAACCCTGCCTATTCTCTTGATTTATAAGATCATAGTGAAATTATAAATTATTATTTTAAGACACTAAAATTTAAAGTCATTTGTTATGCAGAAATAGACAAAGAATTTTTTTTCTTTTTTTTTTTTTTTTTAAGAGAGAGTAAGAGAGGAGAGAGTGAGAGAGAGAGAGAATTTTTTAATATTTATTTCTTCTCGGCGGACACAACATCTTTGTTGGTATGTGGTGCTGAGGATCGAACCCGGGCCTCACGCATGCCAGGCGAGCGCGCTACCACCTGAGCCACATCCCCAGCCCAAGAATTTTTTTTTTCAATGACACAGGAAATAATGGACTATGCAAAGAATTTAAAGTCCAAAGGCTTAGGTTCATAGCCCAGTGATAAGCCCTAGACCACATTCTTAAACCTTCTCAATTACATATCCAGCATCAGGAACATGAAATAATACCTTGCCTGTCAATTACACAATTTTATAGTGAGGATGAAAATACAAATATGGCATAAGTTCATCCACTGATAGAACAAAAACTTAAGACTCAAATGAGAAATCCTAACATTGATTTTAAGGTAAATATTATTTTCCATTTTTTTTAAAAAAGTCATATTTAAAGCATTTTTGAAAGTACAATATATTAAATACTGATCCTATAAGCAGGTACAATTTTAATTAGAAATTTATTACTCTTATTTATGGAATATTTACTAGAAATTTTCATTAATTGGCACATTTAAAAATGCAAAATATATTCATAAAGGAGTCTATAACATTATTTTGATTGAACCATTTACATTTTAGAGGCACAAATATCCTGAGGCACATGGATATCAGACAGAAATGTAGACATTTTCTTTTTATGGAAACAGAGATGAAACATCCATTTAAGTGAAAGGAAAACTGAAAGTTGTTGTTTAAACCTCTTAGACAATGAATACCAGCCCAGTATCACAAGGTATGTAAATAAATCTTTACTTTGTTGTTTTAGTCTATCATTTGAGAATGGACCAGATAATAAGATTCTATGAGAATAAAATTTCATGAATACTAGATGCAGTATCATAACATGTTTTTGTTGTTTTTCCTGCTCAGTTTGTCATTATGTTAAGCTAAAAACTTTCACATTTCAAGACTGAAAAACGAACCCACAGTATTACTTACACTTGAATAAAAGTTTCAAGTCTAACACATATGTTTTATTAGAGTTAACAACAGAATTCATTTAAGAATGTCATTTACATTTTAGCTTATACATAGATATTTCATTCAACAAGTATTTACTGAGTTCTGTATGCATGAAACTCCTATTTGTTAGGCATGGGCAAAGAAAATACCTATCCTCATAGGGTACAGTGGCATACGCCTATAATCCCAGCTGCTTTGGAGGCTGAGGCAGGAGGTTCTCAAGTTCAAAGCCAACCTCAGCAAAAGTGGGGCACTAAGCAACTCAGTGAGATCCTGTCGCTAAGTAAAACACACAAATAAAGGGCTGGGGATGTGGCTGGACAGTTGAGTGCCCCTGAGTCAATCTCGGGTATCCAAAAGAAACAAACAAAAAAACCTATACTCGTTTGAATAGCCTGGAGAATCTTAAAGGAATAGATATATCAACAATTACAATATGACAAGATCATCCTCTGAAAGGAAAATTCACTGGTGGGTATGACAAATTTAGAAAAACAATAATATCCACCTGGGGAACCTCTGAAAAGAATTTAACTTTCTACAATTTTTCTTGGGATTACAGGAACAATTATGTTTAAGATAACATTCAAAACAGTTTTTGCTTTTTCATTGTTGTTTTCTTAGATACCCTAATTAACCAGTAATGTTTGAACAGTCTTTATTGCTTTCTATGTTTGGGCTACATGAAACAAATTATCAGGTAGTAAAAGTTGCTGTGCTTTCTTCCTCCCTGAGGCCTCTAAAGAAAGAGCATCAATAAATGCATGTGAATTACAGGCCACAGGTCTCTGGATGAGCAGCAAGAAGGGAGTAGTGAGTTTCCCATGGCAAGGCAGGCCAGAAGAAGTAGTAAACATGAGAGGGTGCTATGAAAAGGTCAGATTAGGAGCCCTCAAAACACCAAGACCCTGTTTGCCAGGTGTGAAAGAAGGGGTAACTTCAGGGAGGGGAAAACTAACCATTAGGTTAAAATATCATGAATGCAATATTAAAATAAATTGGCTAATGTTTACTCAACACTTTGGTGTGATGACCTTGCCATTAAATATTTTATATGTAGTAGTTCAGTGATTCCTAAACAATGGTATGCATTTTAGTTGTAGTTTTTAAAATAGTTTTGGGGGCTAGGGCTATAACTTAGTGGTTGAGTGCTTGCCTCACATGCATGAGACACTAGGATCATCTAAGGACAGAGAAAGCTAACAAAATAGACTAAAATAACCTGGGACTTGGACAACATGGAGTTAGAGACTTAATGGTCCCTAGAGTCACCCCACCTGTGAATTTATTGTTCTATAACATAGTAGACATCAGTAAGATTTTACCACATGCAGTATGTCTAAATACAGATTCTAAGTTAGCAGATTTATGATAGGGCCTGAGGTTCACTTTTCTAAGTTCCCAAGGGATGCTTATGGGGTTAGTCTATATATCACACATTAAGGAATACTGGTAGAATGCACTCTGTGTGTTGGGTTTTTGTTAGTTGCAATAAAAGGCAATCTAGGGAATACCATTTTTCAAACAATTTTACTAGAGGGCTGGGGTTGTGGCTCAGCAGTAGAGCACTCATTTCGCACATGTGAGGCCCTCGGTTTATTCCTCAGCACCACATAAAAAATACATAAACAAAATAAAGGTATTGTTTACAACTAAAAAATAAATATTAAAAATATTTACTAGAGATTTGTCTCTTAGCTGACACCCTACTATGGGAATATATCTATATGCACACGAAGGGAGTCAATGGGAACACTGGATATGTTTTATAGAAACTCTGTTAGATGTATGTAAAAAGGCATTCATTGTCTAACCAGGGCTATCCAAAAGAATTCACTATGATGATGTCAATATTCTTTCTGCACTATCAAATATGATTACCACTAGCCATGTGGGGTCAATGTGAACTAAGAAGTTGAATTTGTAACTATATTTAATTATAATAATTTTAATTCAGCTACACGTTGCTAGTGGCTGTAATATTGGACAGCACACAACTCTAAATCAACAGATAGACTGACAAAAGTCACAAACCATTATTTAAGTCCTTACCTACACCATTTCATTATACCCTGTAATATAAGGAATGATATCCTGGGATCAGGAATCTAACAATAAACACGAAGAAAATTTTTTGAAATTTTGATTTTCTAGACAAATTTGTAAATGCAAAATGGTATCTGTTTTCATTAATTTTAGCCTATTATTTGATGGTCTTAATAACAATTATTGAGCGTTATATAAATGCATTATAAAATCATATAAAATATTAGGGCTGGGGTTGTGGCTTAGTGGCAGAGTGTTTGCCTAGCATGTATGAGGCACTAGGTTTGATCCTCAGCACCCATAAAAATAAATAAAATAAAGGTCCATTGACAACTTAAAAATATTTTTTACACAATTATTTAAAATATTAAAAAATATATAACCATATTTTAGACACTATTCAAATACAGGTATAAATATATGGACTTTGTAAATCCTGGAGAATTATAATTAAAAATTACCAAGAAGTATGAACTCTTTAGGAAGAAGACCAGTTCCTGGGCCCAATATCCTAGAATTCACCATTATCTGCTAATATGCTATTCTCAAATAAGAATACAACTAGTTAAAGGGAGTGAAATATTATTTTGAATGTCTACATTATAAAAGAACTACCAACAGTGTTCAATTAACATATCTCGCATGCAAAATAAATTATTGGAGGAATACCAGTATGAATTAGAGACACTGAATTTTCAATGCACTTTTTACTTTCAAATATACATCAATTAGTAACTAATATCAAACTGATGAAAGTTAAAAAAATTATTTACTTATTGAAAATGATTCAAAAAGCTTAGCAAACTGGTTACAATGGCTGGATCATATGGTTTTGATTTTAACTCAACAATCATTTAAATTGCAACTAGATGCTTCCAGAACACCAATATATGCTAAATATGTAGCTATGTTAATACCCTTGTTTGGGTTTTTGCTTCATTTCCCCATCAAGAAAATTATTAAAATATATGAGTCTCAGACCAGGTTTAGTTTCAATTATCATGAAGAAATGGATTAGTGGAATTTATGCAAATAATGCCTTAAGAAAAAAAAAATCTGTTCATTAGAATCAATGAGAGAACTTTTCAAACTGATGTCCCAGCCTGTGAACAGAACAGTTCAATCAGAATTTCTGGGAATGGAGCCCAGGCATTGATACTTGAAAAAAAAAAAATCTCCTGCCAGGGATTCTAATGACCATCCAGGGTTGAGAATAACTGGGCTGGTGTTCAGGAATCAGCCATAATTTTCACTTCAGCCTTTGGATACAATTAGCAAATGTTTGAGAGTTGAGTCTGGTCATCATGGCATATCAGAGTTAACATGAACCAGATGTATGGAGATTACATGGAGGCAGAATATGACACATAATTATGTCATTACTGTTGTACTTATAAACTATGCTATAGAGGTCATAAATAATCTATTAAATAGTAATTTGGCCTGGCAAAATTGACACTTAAATATAATTTTATGATAAATAATATTCTATGTCAGATAATAGAGGTATTATTTTGATAATTCCTACTCATGCAGGATAGTTTATTAGCTCTAATTAGCCTTTTGGTTTATATGAACCAAAAGGCAAGCAAGAGGATGTAAGAGAGTGGGAACTCAACTGGTTTGGCCTTGGAGCCTGCTTCACCATCATCCTATACTATGTATGCTAAGGTTTATTTTGTAGAAATGAAGTTTATTTATTTTCTTCATTTTCTTTATGGCACTAATTATAAAATATGACCAAAAAAAAAAAAACCAGGAGAAAGAAGAGGATCATTCAATGGGATTTTTAGAAAGTGATGTCATTAACAGATATTTTACACTTTTTTGACACCAAAATGCAAATTACAGTTGCTACTATTGAGATAGTTGTTCTCAGCCTAAGCTCTATTTTAATGACAGAAAACACAATAATTCTGAGACCCTTTCTCCTTCAAACATGATTACAATGTAAAATGAATGACCAAATATTTTACATAGTTAGGTGTATCATTAAATAGAGCATTTAGAAAACATGATATATTTGATGCCAGAAATAATACTGAAAGTTTGGTCCTTGTCCCCAATGCCAATTCATGACAAATTAATAATGAGGACACAATTTTGAGAAAAAGGAATAAGAAGGTTTATTGCTTTAATAGCAAAGGAGAAGCACAGGAGACTCCAGTCCCAGAGGCTATGGTTCTGCCCATCAGGGAGAAGAGAGAGCTTTTAAAAAAGCTATTCAAGGGGCTGGGGATGTGGCTCGAGTGGTAGCGCGCTCGCCTGGCATGCATGCAGCCTGGGTTCGATCCTCAGCACCACATACCAACAAAGATGTTGTGTCCGCCGAGAACTAAAAAATATTAAAATATTAAAAATTCTCTCTCTCTCTCTCCTCTCTCACTCTCTCTTTAAAAAAAAAAAAAGCTATTCAAGGGCTGGGCTTGTAGCTCAGTAGTGGAGTGCTTGCCTCATATGTGTGACTTGGCACTGGGTTCCATCCTCAGCACCACATTACAAAAAAATTAAGTAAAGTTATAAAAATTTAAGCTCTTCAAAGGCCACATTCCAGGTGTGCCCTAACAGGGTGTGCCAGGTGCACCCTGATGTGTGTTGAAATTCACTTGTTTATTTGGTAGATAGTCACTTTCTAGTTTCCTTTGACATCTCCTTTCTGTGCAGAACAGATAACTCAATGGTCATCTTGTTCCCTGCCTCCAAATTAGGAAGGGGGAGCAGGAGAAGAGAAAAAGAAAAACATGTCCTTTCTAAAATAACTGAGGGTTTATTCAAAAGGTGAAGATCACCACTGTTAAAGAAATGCAAACATTGCTTTAAAATAGGAATGAAATGTTGAATTTTTAAAAGAAAAGTTTTGGTTATGTATATGCAAATGTATGTATGTATATATATATATATATATATGTGTGTGTGTGTGTGTGTGTGTGTGTGTGTGTGTGTGTGTGTTCTGGTAGTATGGTAGTAATGAATAGGTCATAGCAAGCACATTAGTTTTTCAACTCCCAAGGTTGTAACATTTATCAAAGTTCAATGTATGCCCCATGAAATATACACTTTGAATCTAAAATACAAGTAGATACAATGTCCCTAAAATGTGTAAGACTTTAACCACCACTATTAACTCTACTATAATTTTATTACTACTACCAGCACCAACATTGTCCTCATATTGCCACATTAAATTTCTGAATGTGTGCCTTCAGCATCAGTGGAGGTAGTTCATGCCTCCTACCCTCTTGTACCATTATGTCTCAACAAATAGATCCTCCTCCCTCCCAATCCTGGACATTATTTATAAGACCCAGCTGCAAAGCCTGATGTTGGATGTTGTTCTTGTGCCCTGAAAACTTAAACACTGAAATAGGAGGCATTTTTGTAAAAAAGCAATGTGTCTATCCTCCTCTTTATAGTACTACTGTCATGGAAAGCTTGGTCCTTATCCCTGATGCCAATACAATAACAAGGACATGGTTTTGAGAAAAAGGAAAAAGAAGTTTTTTTACTTTGCTAGCAAAGGAGAAACACAGGGGTCTCCAATCCCAGAGGCTGTGGTTCTGCCTGGCAGGGAAAACGGAGGGTTTTTAAAGAAGCTATTCAAAGGCCACATTCCAGGTGTCCCCTAACTACAGGGGATCCCAGGTGAAATTCATTTGTTAATTTGGTAGATAGTCACTTCCTAGTTCTCCCCTTAACATCTCCTTCCTGTGGAGAACAGATAACTCAGGGTAATCTTGATCCCAGCTCCCAGGTTAAGGATGGGGAAAGGGAGAAGAAGAAAAAAAAATGACACTTTTAACAAAAGCAGCAAGGGATACATTCAAAAGGTGAAGTGGACCACTATTACACTACCTCTCCCACTAATGGATATCTTAGGCCAAGGGAGAAACCAAGAACAGGCCATTTATATTTCTCAAAAATTCCTGATGATTATAATAGTTACCATTATGTGACACCATGTAACATGATCTTAGAGGCCAAAGTTTTCCAACTACAACCTCACAATAAATATTTTTAAAAGAACTTAAATTCCTCTTCCTACAAATGGAAATGAAATTTTCAATCTTCCCAGACATTAAACATGCAGTAATATTTATTTTCACTCATAATAGAATATGAAAATAACATTGTTTTTATAAAGGATTCTGTGAGAGAAAATTTTAAAATGTGTCATTGTTTTCAAAGTCTCGATTTATTTTATTCCTTCATTCATTTTGCTTGGTAACAGTTTGATTACTAATATTCTTCAACTACCCAGTGGAAGATTAAATTTCAAAATGTGAACAAATTCATTTGCAGTTTGAAAACATAAATTCAAAATAGTAACAGTAACATAATAAAGAAGCTACATGGCTGGATGAAAAAGATTCTTGTGGCAAATACATTATGGCAACCCTCAATTCAGTCTTCTTGATTAAATACTTAAAAAGTGAATCAAGATACTCACAGATTGTCATCACAAACCAAGGACCACTACGAAGATACAATGATTGGGTGATTATTTAAACTACCTCTAATGAGAATGGGTAATGTTGACCCTCTGAGATTATATTTATTTATATGGCAATAGAAGTCCACTTTCAACTTCACTAATTTTGCCACTACATAGGATCTGGCAAAATGCCTGGCACAGCTAGACACATGATAAATATTTCTTCAATGAATAAGTAGAATAACTTAATTATCAACCAAGCATAAGGAAACGATACAATAATTCAGACACTTTTCCAATCAGAAATATTGGAATTAAGATTACAAAAAAAAATGCTAACTTTGTGCTGGGGTTGTGGCTCTGTGGTAGAGTGCTGGCCTGGCATGTGTGAGGCTCTGGGTTCAATACTCAGCACTGCATAAACATAAATAAATAAAATAAAGGTATAGTGTCCATCTACAACTAATTTTTTTAAAAAGTCACCATCTATTAGATCTGTTTTTTAAGACCATTTATTAAATTAATTTTAATCATTTTTTAATCAGAATGTAATCATTTTACCATTTGTCAGATGGGTATATTGTTTCTCTAACATGCCTATCTCACTCCTTTCTCAGAATATTTCCACTTGTATATTCCCATTGCCTTAACTATCTGCATTGCTTTCTACTTCCCTTTGTTTAGGGCTCTTCTTAAATACTACCTCATCAGGGAGGCCTTCTTTTATTTATATTAACAAACAATGTTTCACTTATTATCCTCTGCCTTATTTTCGTTTTGATAATTTAACCACATATGACATCATATGTATATGTATGTGTATGTGTGTATGTATATATATATATATATATATATATATATATATATATATATATATATTGTCTTTTTTCAATAGAATATAAGTTTAATAAGAGATGGAATCTGTCTTGTTCACTCAATAACTAACATAGTACTGGAACTATGGTAGGTAATAAATGTTAGTTGGATGGATGAAATAGGGATTAAACTTAATTTGGTAATTATCATTATTTATGAGAGAAGATTCTGCCAAAAATGCTGCTCTCTCATTTCTATTAATTCTAGAGATTTGGCTTTCTTGTTTATAATTTAAACTGTAAGAGACACATACTTTATATTAGTAAAAAAAAGAATGTTGACATTAACAGAATTAGTTGTTGACAGACATTAACAGCATTTTCAGAAAAAAAAAAAAAAGATACTGTGGCCATATCCATTTACAACTTGACCAAATGCCAGGGTAATATGTAAATAACTGTTGCCTCTCATTAGGCCAGCAATATGTTATCAATACTCTTATATTGTATCTATTATATATTCTTGCTCCAGAGTCTTCATATTCCATTAGTTACCTATGGGAAATGGTATTAATACATGCTCTGCATGAAACATCACTAGCACAATTTCTGGAGATTCTGAAAAAATAAGATATTTGTTCCACCTTACTTGATAGAAAAATATAGAGAGAAGGTGTGTAAGTAGAGGTATACAAAGGAGGTTGGATTAATACTATTTTATGCCAAGAATGGTGGGGCACCACTATTATTCCAGCAACTTGGGAGTCTGAGGCAGATCAAGTTCAAGTTCAAGTTCAAGGCCAGCCTCAGTAACATATTGAGAACCCCTAGCAATTTAGCAACACCCTGTCACAAACTAAAAAGTAAAATAAAATATAAAGTGTAGCTCAATTGTGAAGCAACCCTGGATTCAATCACCAGTATCTATGTATGTATGTATATATGTATGTACCTATCTTTCTCTATATATGTATATGTTATATATAACTATATATTACATATACTATATTATTATGTATAATTTATATATATATAATATATAATATTTTGTAATCATTTTAGTTATTTCAGTGCTTCACAAAATCAATATGTTTAGGAATCACCTAGGATCTTGTTAAATTTCAGATTCTGATTCTGCAGATCAGACTGAGAACAAAGCCTGTGTGTTTTTAACAAGTTCTCAGGTAATGCTAATATTGCTAGTCCTCGGGCCACTTTGATCTGCAAGAAATTATCATTCTGACATTACTGGATGAAGTAAAAGAAAATCAATGATTTCGCAAACTGTGATATAATATTACAAGTAAGAGTTGAGATTATGCAGCTTTAAAATTACAACAAATTCAGTTCAAACATAAGAGCTACCTGAAGTATTTTATTGTGCGGTTCATCCATCCATTCATTCATATATTCATATATGTAATATGTCAGTCACTTCATTTGAGGAAAAACAACTCACCATTTGTTCAGCTCCTCCTTTACTCTATACACTCTCACATATATTATTTCATTTCAAGATTGGAACATACATTTGGGGGGAAAAAGATGAACCATATTTGTTAGACACAGTTTTCTCTCCAGTCAATGTGTTGATGTTAATTCCCAATGATTTTCCACGTTATCACTTGTGTTTTTACCCATATTCTATTCATATCGCTCCTCCTGCTGATATAAACCAGAACATAACTTCACTTGGCCTCCTTACTGACTTGGTTTCATGTTTTTCCCATACCAGCACAAAGGTTTTAGTTTTCCCCTGCATGTCCTAACCACAATTATCAGAGAAGTTGATGGAACTTGCTGTGCTTATCTTTATGGATCCTTGTAGAAATGCCAGTAAATCTCTTTTGCTCTCTGCAGGTTGCATTTTTTCAATCAAATTAATTAGTTTATTCATAGAGAAGAAAATCTTCTGTTGTCCCTACACCAGTTGTCTTCTTGTACTTCCACAGTTGGAAGTTTTGTCTTTTTCCTCTCTCTCCCTCACCTCCTACTACCCTTAGGGTATTATGCTACATAAAACGGAAACAAAACAAAAAATCATTTAGCTTCTTTCTAACTTAGGATTTCTAACTGAAGAATGTCAGCAGACATTGGGTTGTTTTCATTGTTTTGTTTTGATTAATGAAACCAGTATCGCTTAACTCTCTTATTTCCATGTGCTAGGCATGCTTAGAGATTTGTGACTAACCAATATCAGCATAGTGATTCTAGTTCATAGCATGTTTTAACAAACTTTTTCAGTGTATTAGTTTTCACTTCATCATTAATTTAAATGCATGGGTACCAGAATTGGGGAGGAAAGAAAAAAGGAAGGAAAGAATCAAATGAGAGTGGAGTTAAAAATAAAAGTGGAAGAAAGGAAGGAAAACCATTAATATTTTTATGTTTTAACTGAATTCTTTGTGTGCATATTTTAAATGTCTTCATTGTGAAAAAATAATTTCAAATGCAATTTTCATCATTCTGATCATGCAGAAAAAATTCTCAAATATACTCTGAAAAAAATGAATGAGGTAATTTGAGTTGGATTATATATATGGAATATTATATATATATATATATATATATATATATATATATATATAGAGAGAGAGAGAGAGAGAGAGAGAGAGAGAGAGAATGCAAATTGATATGATATGGTTAAAGTACTTAACCTATGAAAAAACATGTTATTTTTAAGTATGATCTTTCTTTACATTTTATAATGATTTTGCAGTCACAAACTACTTTTTCAAACTATATCTCAACCAGCATCTTTTATTGGTGTATTAGTCTCACAGACCTGTCATTGTTGTATAAATCAGTTGAAACCAAGGATCACAGAGGAGAAGTATATTGCCCCAGTTCACATTTAAAAAATGTTTGAGAAAGTGAGAGCTTCTCCTTTAAATAAACTGGTGAAGATTTTAGACACAGTGAAAATGAGAGAATGTTATTACTCATTTCTAAAAATCTCATTATTTTGAATAATTATTGTTTATAAGACAAATAGCAGTTCCTAGATGTATAAAGTAGTGCCTGTAAGAACAAAGCAAGGATTACCATTTCCAAAGCAAAAATCATTTTAGCTGTTAAAAAGGGAAAAAATGAACTAAAAATAAATACAAAGAAAAGGCTAAACACAACTACTACCTTGTTTAAAACACTAAAATCTGGCATATTGCAATGCACTAATAACTGTCCTCCCTTTATTCCATGGCTTAGCTAATATGACTTCTTTTTTTTTTTAAGTTTTAGGTGGACACAATACCTTTTTATTTTTTTTATGTGGTGCTGAGGATCAAACCCAGGGCCTCACACATGCGAGAAGAGCCCCAGCCCTAGCCCCTAATATGCCTTCTTGATAGGTCTCCTACTTAAAGCCTTCTATGGCTTTTTCTTCAACTCAATCTAGAACTCAATGCCCTTATCTTTTACCTTTACAGAGGCTGGCATATATTATCAGGTACCTACTTGTATTTCAATCATATATCATGCCTTATCCCTCTAAGCTTCCCTCCTGCAACTCTTCAGTCCCATAGGCCTTTTGATCCCTCCACCAAGCTGACCTATCCCTTTTTTATGGCCTTTGGACTGGTTATTCCTACTGCCTGAGATACTCTTCATCCTTATCTGCAAATGCTGATTTCTTCCAGTCATTCAAATCTCAAGCTAAATGATACTAACATTGAAAGTCCTTCCTGGATCACAAAGTTGAAAAGTAGCCCCTCAACCACTCTAACATACTACCTTTCAGTCTCTAAAATCTATATTCCTATTTGCTATTTTTCTTGTTTGTGGTCTTTTTATTATTGGCTGTCAGTGACTCCAGAATATAAGCTCCATGAGATCTGGGACTTTACCTCTTATGATTACTATTGTGTTCTCAGTGCCTTGAGTTATATCATAACTCAATGTCTTCCAATAATGTTATTAATATACATATATATATACATTATATATACATTAATATATATGTACATTAATATACATATATATCACATATATATCACAATGAATATATATCAAACAATTTGTTGTTAGTAAATATATTGACAGATAAAATTAACAAATGCTGAATATAAATGTTTTTAAATTTTAATTGCAAGTTTATCTTTATTTCAAATTTTCTTTTTTACTTTTGTTATATCAATTTAAGGACTCTTGCATGGTTTCAGTTATACCTAATATGCTTAGAGAAAACATAATTATCATTCCTCTCATCCCTAAACCTAGTATTAGGCAGGGATAATGGCTTCTGACTTGTCTATCCACATCCTTTCTTTGGAAGAGAGAGACAAGAAGTATAGACTAATGCATTTTTGGTTACTAGCAATTTACTAGACTAAATCAATAATATGTTTGGAAATAATATGTAATGCTCCAAACTGAAGTTAGTCATAAGTATAATGATTATGATAGAAAAAACTTGCTGATATTAACTTAAAGCATTAAATAAAATCTAGAATTAATATTTTTGAATGACAATGTCCTTCGTTCCTAATCAGATTTTTGTTTCCTCCCAAAATACTGTCAAAAATAAGGTCCAGCAAAATTTGCATAATGCCTTATCTCATTTAATAGAATTTAATAGGTTTTATGCATGAACATGCACAAAGTTAGCACAATTGGCATCAAATTCTCAGTTATCCACAAACATTCGTATTTCTCAATTTGCTTTGTTTAAATAAAATTTTGTGTATGTGTATTCAAAGTAATTATCTAGAAAATACTATGTTTTACAAGGGGTTCCTTATTAGTGTCTCAATTTTAATACTCTTAAGTTGTTTTCATGAAAGCTATGATGACTAAAAGGTTGCTCTTGCATTCCTGATGATCATTCTAAAAATCTTAACACAAAAAAGTACCCCAATTTTTCCTATGATCAAAGGTATTTCTATGCTGAACTTATTTAAGTAGTACTATTGCCACTTTAGGATTTTTATCCTCCATTGTGATGTGGGTGAGAAAATCACATACACATTTTGTATGTATGAACATTGGGTATCATCTAATGATAGATGTCCCTTTAACAAGGGAATTTTTTGAAATAAATTTTTTTAAATGTTATAATAATAGAAGACGTGGAATTTCAATTCCAGTTGGAATTATCTTTTTCTCACAACTCATTCTCACACTGCAATTAATTAATTGATTAGTATGAATAATTAATACCATGTTGTTAGTCCTAATGAAAAAAGGGAGCACAGGAATAATGGGAAAATGTATTTAGTTTCCTGAAGAATATTGAAAAATGAAGTTCTCAAAAGAGAACACTGAAGTATCAGTATGGGAAGGTCAGTAAAAGAAGAGATTGAATTTTTAACTTTTTTTTTCCCCCTGAGGTTACTCTAGTTAAGTCACATAGATCATTGCAAAAAGAAGTTCTAGCTTGTAGACAGTTGGCATATGACCACAAGTAGGTGGTTCTGTATCTTATGATTTATGATGATAAATGAGTGAAGTAAATAAATTGACCTGTGGGTATTAGGGGGAGGCAAACTCAATACTTATAACTATTATAATTCTCACCTCCAAGGTTAGGTGCAATCATTTCAGCAGGGAAAACATGTCAATATGCATAGACTAATATCTCTTAGCTTGGAATATTGATATAGTTTTGAAAATTCTTTCTTAAATAGGCCTTACTCTTCTTTCAAAAAGACATGGGCTTAAAAATGTGTTTTCCCCCCTCCTTATTGTCATACTATAATTTTGTACCAGAATAGCAATCCTCCCAGCATATCTAATGAGTTTCTTTAGTCCTATTTTAAAGCTTTTAATCTTTATAAATAATAGCTAAGTAAACTTAAGGCACTTGGACAATTTTGTTAGCTTAATGTATTCAAATACACAGTTGGCACTTCATTTCTTTTCATTTAAAAATAAATCGATCTTGTCTCGATAGGCTCTACATGAATACACACACCTAACAATATAAATCAAAGCAACACATCCAGAATGATGAAATCTGCTTTTTACCTTTACAAGAAATATGCTATTTTCAGAAAGGTCTCAAAAACTTTTTATTAAGTCAATATAAAATCTCAAAATAATTCATAGTCATACTGTATTTGAATAAGGATTTCTAAATGCAGTTGAGAAACTTTTTTTAATTTCTAGAGGATTTCCATAAACACATGAGTAACTCTTTAATATCTTCATGGGCTTTTCCTTCAGAAGTTTCCTGTCAACTGTAGCTAATAGGTGATTTTATGTACATGGATTCCTGTGTATGCTTCTGTGCCTTCTACATTCATTATGACAAAATGTTGGATATTCTTAAAGCATAGTTCTATAGATAACAGTCTACCTATGTGATATCTCCACTTCTGTTGCAAAACTGAAAACCCATAGTTACTGACATGACAATCCAACTATAATGTCTCATGAAGAAAAGCCACAAGCCTTAAAAACAAACTGAGAATCCAGCCTAAGCTACCAAGCTGCATCAAAATAATAGTAAGATTCTAAACCTTGCTCTTTTTATTTAATTTTTTCACAGTATATTAATAGACCTTTATTTTATTCATTTATATGCAGTGCTGAGAATCAAACCCAGTGCCTCACACCTGCTTGGCAAGTGCTCTACCACTGAGCCACAACTCCAGCCTGCTCTTTTTATTTTGAGATGGGGGTCTCACCAAGTTGCCCTGGCTGGCCTTGAACTCATGATCTTCCTGCCTCAATCTTCCAGGTAGCAGGGATTACAGACATGTGCCATGTTATCTGGATAAATTTGCTATTTTTGTTAGTTAAATATAAATGAAGACTTACTTGCTTTGTTTTTCCATGCTAGCTACCCTGAGGCATTCCCATCTTGAATTTAGGAGATTCATTTGTTCTTGTACTTCAGTTTCTTCATCTTCTGATAATTTTCCTGCTCCAATCAGTTGACTTCCCAACTGTAGAACATTACCAACTCGTCCCTGATGGGATGTCAAATCCATCATATATCCCTGACAAAAAAAAGTTAACAATTATAATAAATGCTTTATGCAATTGAATTTGATTTATTTTTTGAGTTTTAAACCTGTAGTTCATTAAATGTATGTTCCCATTAAAAGTATTTCATTTTTTTTTGGGGGGGGGGTACCAGGGATTAAACTGAGGGGCACTCAACCACTAAACCACATCCCCAGCCCTATTTTATATTTTATTTAGAGACAAAGTCTCACTGAGTTGCTTAGTGCCCCACTTTTGCTGAGGTTGGCTTTGAACTGGCGATCCTCCTGCCTCAGCCTCCCAAGCCACTGGGATTACAGGCATGTGCCATGGCACCCGGCAGCATTTCAATCTCAAATGAAACTGTAAACTATTATTTTTAGTTGTCAATGGACTTTATTTTATTTATATGCAATGCTGAGAATTGAACCCAGTAACTCACACATGCTAAGCAAGCACTCTACCCACAACCCCAGCCCTGTAAACCATTTTTTAACTATTTATTTTTTAGTTGTAGTTGGACACAATATTTTATTTATTTATTTTTGTGCGGTACTGAGGACTGAACCCAGGGCCTTGCACTTGCTAGGCAAGTGCTCTACCACTGAGTCACAATCCCAGCCCTGTAAACATTTTTAATATGAATTAAAATTACTATCTTAGGACACTTTCTATAGAAGCAAACCCTGAGAAAGAGATTTTAGTGCAAGTGATTTATTAAGAAAGAGCTCCCAGAAGGATGTGCAGGAGTACTGAAGAAGCAAGAAAGAGTGTAGGAAGGGGAGGAAGCCGAGCAAGCATATTATCTTGGGCTTTTCCTTCAGAAGAGAAGTTTCCTGAAGTCTCCCTTTGAAGGTAGTACAACCCACTATCACTCAGGTATTCTGAGGTATACTTCAGAATTATGATTTTTGATGGTAACTGTTGGAACACACCTATATTTGAACATACCTAAGAATTATCCCTTGTTATTGCCTTGGCATAAGGGGGCTGGGATTTTAAATTCTTACAGGAGTCATTGGCAAACCAGATCTTAACCCCTTGGAGGGTTGTTCTCCAAAAGAGAACTTCAAGTACTGGCTGATGAAATCCTAAGCACATAAACATTATTTGTTTCCATCTCAAAATGAAACTATATTTACAAATTACAATGCTCTTTTATAGAGTGAGAAAAAAAGAAAGAGGGACGTGCCATTATAAGTCATGTGCTTGATTTCATAAATCAATGCTTTTTATTTTACCTCATGAGTATGAAATTGTTCTTTTACTTCTTCTACATCATTCGAAATCTCTCCTTGTGCTTGCAACGTGTCTTCAGCAGAAAGAAGCCATGAGAGTACTTCTTCTAAAGCTGTTTGGTAACTGTCCAGGTTTACTTCAGTCTCCATCAATGAACTGCCAAATGACTTGTCTTCAGAAGCTTCCAAATGCTGAACAATAAAATAAATTGGGTGTTATACAATTAGTGTCTTTGCAGACTGTTCCAGTACATTAAATGATAAATCGAATGAAATATTTAAATGCTAGAAATGTCCACTTGCATTATCAGAGACATGAACAGCAGACACATACAATACCAAGCCTGAATTTTAACATCCTCACAAATACACAAATTCACAAATGACAGCTGGCATCCACACTAAATTAAGATTTTATTAATGCTCTTCTGGATTACTATAAAGAGTGAATTAGTATATGATCTTTATAGGTTGCCTTTAAAATGCTATGCAATTTCATCCATAGGTTACATTTTCCAGTTCATATTTAAAATATTTTACACATACATTACTGGGATTATATTTACATGTATTTGGAATTCCTTTAAAGGAAACATTTCTTCCAAGATGACCTTGTATAAGAAAATATTTCCAAAACTTCACAGAACAGTAAAAGTATCAATAAGAAAATAACTGTGTGTGTAGAGGAGATGAAGATAAATTTTTTAAAAATATGTTGAAGACTTGTCTAAAATTTCTAACAGGATAAAAAATTTTATAAATTTAGCATTTATTTCCAGGAGACAAATAACTTAACTAGCAAGACAATTTCTTACTCTTGCTATGAAATAGGTGCTAACCAATATAATTACTTAGATATTAAATAAATATAAGTAAACTGTTACAAATATGTTTATTGAAATTTCCACTAGAATCCTAAAGCTAAGTATAAACAGTACAAAGTGCCCATTCTCTAAAGAAAAAAATCTAAGCTCTTATGAAGGAATTGCTAAAAGGTTATCATAAAACTGATCTCACAACCCCTAACCTACTATCTAGCTCAAAGGTGCTTAAGGTGAAGAAAGGATATTGACTGGAGAAATTTTATTAGAAAGGGTTCTTCTGGAGTGGGTGGACTTCTGAATGGCCAAAACTCCCCACCCAAAGCCAAGCAATAGAGACAGGGTCATTTACACAATTCAGCATTCACCTCTAAACCTGGCATGCATTGGCTGATATTCAGCTACTATGAGAACAATTCCATGAAGCATCAGAAGATATCTGTTGGGATGACTTATGTGCTGTTTTAACCTTAGGACAATTATTAAGGGGAAATATTTGAATAAATAGAAAAGTCTACGTAAGTTTTTCTTTGAGTCAAATGCACTGATGACAGGTTTCTGGGCATCAGAAATCATAACTGTATTTAAGAGTTTCATGATGAAGTAAAGAACATAGGCAAACAGTTCATGGAGTTAAACAGAGTCAATAGAATATTGAAAAAGTGTTTGGAAAAGGAGTCTTGTGTGCACCCCAATTACTGCAAGCCAGCACAGGATCCTAACAAGAAGATTTTGAAAATGAAACAAAAGGCAACATAAAATTTCCAGGAGCTATTTGGAAATTTTATGTTCTTGCCTAGAGGAAACCCAACTTTTTAAAAATATATACATTATTTTGTTTATTTTTACGTGGTTCTGAAGATCAACCCCAGTGCATCACATGTGCTAGGATAGTGTTCTACCACTGAGCCACAACCCCAGCCCTGGAAATTCAACTTTTGATGGTTTTCCCCCTGGTATGACTGTCTTATATTTCTAGACCACCTCAATGCTGGGCCTTAGCCAACTGAGCTGCCAGCAACAACCTAACTGTGCTCTTATGATAAATTCTCCAGTTTTAAAACCAATATAATTGTAAATTTCCCCCAACTGTTAAATCCTTTAAGATTACAAAGCATAGTGGCAATTGTTAGAGTTATCTTTTCATCAAACAATGTACTCCTTTCCTGTTTATAGAGAACTATTCAAAATAGGCCATCCTGGTAAGTCAAAATCACCTACCTTTAGTATCTCAAATAGAGAATTATTCACATGGGATCCCAAAGGGATCTGTAATGTATTACACATTCCATAGTGTATCCTTTTTTTTATCTTGAAATATTAATAGTCAATATAAAAGTAAGCATTAAGGAGAAAAGTTAAAATGGTAGCCTAAAGAGATGTGTCTAGGTGGAATCACGATTGTGAACCTGTGTACTTACCACAGGACTCTGAATTCAAAAGGAACCCAAGTTTGGGCTGGGGCTGTAGATCAGTGGTAGACTACTTGCCTAGCATGTGTGAGGCACTGCATTTGATCCTTAGCACCACATAAAAATAAGCAAATAAAATAAAGGCATGCTATCCGTCTATAACTACAACAAAAAAGGAACCCAAGTTTATTTTATCTGTTGTTGCTATTTTTAACTTTTTAATAATTTTGTCTTAGTACCTGGGTTTTTAAAGAGAAGTCCAATGGGATGAGGAAGCATGGATTTGAGAAGAGGAGATACATGCAATACGTGTGTCTAGTGTTTTCAATGCCCCTTGAGTACAGAAGTCTGATGAACTCACAGTATTTAAGTTTAACAAGACTCAAAGAGAATACAAGTTGAGACTGTTATGTCTGTAACTGAGTAAAGGAGGGCACTCAGAGCCCCAGCCCCTGGTAGATCATGCTTCCCATTTGAATCAGACCTTATTTGAAATGCAGAAAGAAGGCAATTCTAATAAAACACAAAAGACCAAGAACCCCTATCATGTCTTTTCCTCTATGTGCTACCTGCCTGCTTGAGCAACTTACACTGAAATTGATCACACAGAAAGAAAAAGTTAAAGGACCCATAGTTCCTTTTGCATTTCAGTCGTTGCTTACTCAGTAAGCTGAAAAGAGGAAGTATTGCTAGAATATAAGCATTTCAAAAAGTAAAATAAAAACAACTAATTTGTGTGTTTCTACATTCTGGTAAGAATGAATACATATACATTTTCTAGCAATGAGATGCAAATTATACAATCTGGTGATTTTTTTATGAGCTAAACACTCTTAAAATGGCATTCACAACTGAAATTGCACAATATAACAATGAACAGTAAAATCCAGCTTAACACTTTAAATTTTTAACTGTCTTTATTCACTATAATGTTAAATAGCAAATAAACACCATGAAAAGTGAGAGGGAGCATGGGATAAACAGCTTTATATTTTAGTAATTTTAATATACTCTTTTCCTACTCTTTGAATAAGGAGTTGTGCATTTCATTGGGGGGGGGGTACAGGCAGTGCTGGGAATTGAACCCAGGACTTTGAGCATGTTAGGCGAGTGCCTACCACTAAGCCATATCCCCAGCCTCCAAGCATTTCATTTTTAACTGGGACCTCCAAATTATGAAACCAGTCTTGAATCTAAATTAAAAACACTTCAATCCAATTCTGAACTTCTGCCTTCTCTAGGTTACAAGTGAGAGGAAATGGGATATTTATTATGGCAGTAGTAGAATGTGTTTGTTAACCTCAGGGGCTTTAGAGATAAACAGTGGCTGTTTGTATCTTGACTCTGTTCAAAGGTCTTATCATATTGGGAAGCTACTTAGCCCTTCTATAACTCTGATATATAAAATAGGAACAGTAATACTTTCTTCCCTAATAAGATCATGCTAAGATTTAAAGAAGAGTATATAAAGCACTTAGTAGAATGCCTGACTTTTTATAATAACACAATAAATCATGTTATAGTTGTAATTATTATTAGATTCCTATTTACATAAGAACTATTTTGAAACATATCCTGCCCCAAGGTTATCTGTTTAAGTCACTTCCCAGATTTCTGGAACCAGACAATTATTGTAGAAAAATGACTCCAAAAACGTAGAAGCTTCAATGATTTAAATAAGCTGTTACAGATTTGAAGCTAAATTTAGTGTCTTCTTTAGAGTTCTTTAAAATCATTAGAAATCTTGCATTCAAATATCTTCTCTAAATAATAAATTGTAAAAAGCATATAATTCAATTTATACAACACTATACCATTGTGCAAATTTAATTAAAAATTAAATAACATTTACTGATAGTTAATATAGGCATACATTTTGGAGAAAAATTTAAAAGCCATATTTTTTAAATGCATGTCCTTTAAAAGACATCTAAATGATTTGTCTGAAGATGTTCATAAAACAAAACCTTTTCACAGATAACCTTCTTAAATTTACATTAAAACATGCATGACCAGGGCTGGTCATGGATGACCGCTCAAGTGGTAGTGTGCTCGCCTGGCATGCGCAGGGTGCTGGGTTTGATCCTCAGCACCACATAAAAAATATGTTGTGTCCACCGAAAACTAAAAAATAAATATTAAAAAATTCTCTCCCTCTCTCTTTCTCTCTCTCTCTCTCTCTCTCTCCCTCCCTCCCTCCCTCCCTTCCTCCCTCCCTCTCAAAAAAAAAAGCATGGATGAGCTGAGTAAAAATATGAGTAACTTAATTATCTACATCCATAACATCAACTATATATACATACATTTCACTATATACAAAATTATGATCAAACTTGTCATTTTGGCTCTGAACAATTCTTTCTTTATATAAACCATTGTTTTTTATATTCAAATTTATTATCTATCAGTGATTTATGAAATAAAATTTGTAGGTTGTGACAAGGAATATTTTTAAATTAAAATTTAAAATAAGAGTCTCTCACTTATACTAAGGATTATTATTATTTTCAAAATCCTTGTTTCAGTTTTGCATGCTGTATGTTTGTATATCTATGTGTATGTGTTTGTGTGTTTGTGTTTACACATGCACATTTCTTCTGGGTCAAATTATTTTTTTTCTGCAGTTCATGAAACAAAATTGGAAATGATTCTAGGATTTCAGATGAGGTGAGTTAATGAAAGAGTAAACTTGCTTGAATTCCACATTTGTTCATTTTCAGTAGAACCCTTGGAATAAAAGACACTTAATTTAAAACATCTTTCACAAACTATTCACAGTTAAAGAGACAATAGAGAGGGTTATGCTTTAAGTTTCAACATTCTTAAATATGTTTTTATCATCATAGAATTTCATATAGAACATATGTGTGTGGCCAGTTTATATATGCCATATATCACGACACATTTTCTAGGAAACTTGAAACTTTTTTGTGAAAGATACGAGTACAAGAAATACACTCATTTATAAATTGGGTTATTTGGTTTTTTGGTGTTACGTTTTTGAGTTCTTTATATATTCTGGATATTGAAGCCCTATCTCAGAAGCTGGTAGCAAAGGTCCTGTCCCATTCTGTAAGCTCTTGCTTCATACTCTTGTTTACTTCACTGTGCAGAAGATTTGAATTCAATAGCATTGCATTTATTGATTTTGGGTTTTACTTCTTGTGCTTTCCGGATCTTATTAAGAAAGTTGGTTCCTGTGGCAACATGTTGAAGTGTTGGGTCTGCATTTTCTCCTAGCAGTTGCTCAGTTTCTAGTCTAATTCCTAGGTCTTATCCACTTTGAATTTAATTTTGTGCAAGTTGATAAACAGGGGTTCAGTTTCATTCTTCTACATATAGATATTTCTCAAAAGAAGAAATATACAAATGGCCAACAAATGCATGAAAAAAATGTTCAACATCACTAGCAATTAGAGAAATGCAAATAAAAACTACACTTAGATTTCATCTCACTCCAGGCAAAATGGCAATTATCAGTTAATAATAATAATTATTATTATTGTTACTACAAGTAACAATAAATGTTGGTGAGCATGTGGAAGAAAAGGTACACTCATACCTTGCTGGTAGAACTGCAAATTGGGGCAACCACTCTGGAAAGCACTGTCAACATTCCTCTAAAAACTTGGAATAGAACCAGTATTTGACCCAGTTAACCCACTTCTTGGTATATATCCCAAAGAATTTTTTAAAAAAAATCATACTACAACAAAACAGCCACTTCAATGCTTACAAAACCTCAATTCTTAATAGGTAAGCTATGGAACCAACATAGGTACCCTTCAATAGATGAATGGATAAATCAAATGTGGTATATTTACACAATGGAGTATTACTCAGCCATAAAGAAGGTCACAATTATGTTATTTGCCTGTAAATGGATGGAACTGGAGACTGTGATACTAAGTGAAATAAGATCCAGAATGTGAAAGGTTTAATGTTTTCTCTTATATGTGGAAGCTAGTCTAAAATGAGGAGGAACAAAAGAGAACATAAACAGGGGCAGGGAATTTCATCAAAATAAAGACCAGTGAAGTAGAAGAAGCGAATTAAGGAGGAGGGGCAAGGAAGAGGGATGAGATAAGGGAAAAAGAGTAGAATGAGTCTGACCTAACTTTCCTATGTACCTATATAAATATACTACAGTGAATCTCACCATTACGTATATCTTAAAAAACTAATTTTAGAAAACTGTAAGTAAACAGAAGAAAGATCAGCAGAGTTTAGGAAAGGGAACAAGTGGAAGAAGAAGGGGGAGGTTAAGGGGAAGTACTAGGGACTACATTAGAGAAAAATTACATTCCATGCATTTATAATTATGCCAAAATGAATGCTAATATTATGTATAACTTATATGAGCCAATAAAAATGAAAATGAAGATAGAAAGCAGTCTTTTCTTGAATGGAGATATCAGTATCATCAGCTAGAAAGAGATTTTTCCTATGCTTCAATCCTATTTCATTTTTTTTGTCTTTATAACGTTTCTCTATTCCACTGGGCAAAAAAAATTAATTATTAGAAAGGTATAGAAATGACTGAGTGAAAAAAACTTATCATTGTTTTCAGAATAAACATCACTAAAATTTATTCAAAACTATCCATACACTTCAGGGGTTTTATTACTGTTCTTTTGTGTGAAAAAGTATTAGATATTGTTGCCTACATTCCTTAAAAACATTGAACATGCATTAAAGGTAGAGGAATAGAGAAGGAAAAGGTAAAACTATGAGGAGAGACAACTGATTAACTGATTTACTCCTACAGTATCCAGGAAAACATCAGGAAACTCATTTCTAGTGACAATTTCTAGTAATGGAAATCTCTAGTAATAACTTCTATTACCTCCTAATAAAATACAGAACTATAGCTTTGACTACTTCACAACCATTCTGTAAAACCCAGTTTATTATATTTCTGATTTTAGGTAAGTTATTTACAAATGCTGTGCTCAGTTTCTCCATCTGTAAAACAAGGAATGTAAAAATATATGTCCTTAAGATTGTTGGAAAGATTACATGTGATAATGAATATAAAATGCTGAGCACATTCTAGATTCCAAGAAATGCTCTGCAATGCTTGTATTTGGGGCCCATGTTCATTGAAATGGCAAATGATTTTTATGAGGAAACAGTTGGATGAGCTGTGTGTATTTTTGGAACCACGATTTTGGCAATTCAAACTGAGATAAGTCATCAAATGGCTACACATACATAGTGAAACCAGCAATTCAACAAACCACAAAACCGCTAGAAAAATAGCTGGCATGTTTCCAGAGGGCACACTCTATCACTGAGCAGTTTTATATCACTGATGAAATTGATCTATTTTGGCTACCTCCCCAAATTCAACCTTAAAATGAGATATGCGATTTAACCTGGATAAAACATTTTTCTTGTTCTTGAATGCACAAATGCTTCAAGGACATTTAAAAATTTTATCATTCTTAGTTCATTTAAATGTGTTATGCTTCTTATTTTTAAGCATAGAATCTAAGTCAATGCATGGATGGTGAATTTTTTTGGTGTATTCTATAATCTTTTTATCCCTCAGTGAAAGATTATTTCAGAGCTAAAGGATTACAGAGGGATAACCAAGTGGTTCTTTTACTAAATAACAGAAGTGCAGTTCAGAGGAACCAGGATTAGTATCTGGAAAGATTCTTGCCACACTTCTACTGTGTTTCCTCTGAGATAGGATATGTAAACCAGGGTATTATTCAGAGTATGTAAATGATTACAGAGGTGATTTATGAAGAATTAATCCATCATGCAACACTGTACTTGACATCCAATCTAATGATACCATTAACTAGGTAATTTTTAATATTGCTTGTGCCTGAAATTCAGTTCAAAGTTAAACCCTAATGAGAATTTAGGAAAAAATATGGCCTGCTGTTATGGCAGTATTGAAACAACAATCACAACAACTACTGCTACATATATAGTAGCAATAATAACAGCTGCCATTATTTACTGGGCACTTAGTGTCAGTCAATTTGCCAACCCCTTGATGTGCATTGTGGCATTTTTCACTGCAATAGGTCAGGATGACAGACAATAATAGGATAAGGAAACAGGATTCGAAAAATTAGTGACTTGACAAAGGTTACAAAGGTACTTGGTGGTTTTGAGATTTAAAACCAGGTTGTTTGGATTCCGAATGTAGGTCTTTACCACAATTTGATAAATTTTATTAAATGAAGAAACTCAATTCAAAATTCATGAACCTACCATTACAAAATACGTTAATAACACATACACACACACACACACACACAAACGCAGATATTCAATGCTACATTGCTACAAATTAAGAGTCAATGGTTTTGAAGATACTAAGAGAAATATCTGGACCACATTAGGTTAGTGAGTAAGAAACCAAATACATCATTCAAAATTGTGCTTTAAGTCAGACACTGATATCACATTGTAAAAAGGGATAATAGAGAGGCATGGGATACAGCCCAAGTAATGATATACACACTCTGCTGAGACAGAGGAAACTCAGCAAAGAATAAGACTAGCCAATATTTTCTAAAGGAAGGCATGTTCCAAGTCCACTATTCAAACTCAACACCTTCTATCAATCTTGTCATTTGCATTTATGTTTAATGTCAGTAAAGTTGACACTCTTAACTATTAAAGGCTCACATAAATGCTATAGCCTGTTTACCATTCTATGTTTAATAGGAAAAATTTGTATTGAATGCCTACGTTTTTGTATATAAAATATATTTTATTTTTTCAATTTTTATCAAAATATATCTAACAAAAGGTTCTATAACCAAAAGTATTAATCTTGATACCTTGAAAAACCTGGACATGGAAAAGAATGTCCTCAAATATCTGTCCTACTCCATTTTTCATATAGCAGTAGAAAAGAGACTACTTAGCTGTTCAGGATATAAACTATCTTTTCCCCCTTCCCTTGCAGTTAAGTAGAATATGTGACCAACTACTGGCCAGCAGGATATCTGCAATCTGTTTACCATGACTAAAAGGAAATGGGTATGCTCTCCTCTTTGTTCTTCCCTCCTTCAAAAGGCCCTGGTTCAGACATGGTGATGGCAAGCTATCTTTGATCACAGGGATGAAGGCAGCATCCTAGGGGATGACAGAACAAGAAGGTAGAGGTCCCCAGATGAGCAAAGCTTTAGTACAAGGCCTGAGAATCTTCATCTAGACATTTTAAGAGAAATAACTCTGAAAGATAAACTTTCTTACCTAATCCATCATCATTTTTTTTCTGACACAAAACCTATAGTGTATCTAATATAAAAACATGCCCAAAGTATCTGGGAGCTGAGATTTCATTGTAAATAGCACCACAACAAAAATGAGAATAGGAAGGATAGTAGAAATAATCAGACATAACTTTCCTATCCTTGTATTTGAATACATGACCAGGGTAACTCCACATCATCTACAGTCACAAGAATAGGATCCTAATTAGAGTAAGTTATATTCCATGTATGTATAATATGCCAGAAATATACTCTGCTGTCATGCATATCTAAAAAAAGAAATGAATTTTTTTAAAATGTACTTGTCAAAGCTATTGTTATTTTTTAAAAATTCTACACATAAAGTCAGATATTTATCTGAAAATGTATCTTTTCTCTCAAAAATAGATTCCCAATAATGTTTCCAGTCCACTTTGCTTCATATACATATATATCTCCAAGGAGGATACATTCCAAGGTGCCCAAGTGAATGCATAAAACCATACATAGTATGTATGTATATTGTTTTATAATATACATATATGTAATAAAGTTTAACTTAGAAATCAGGTAAGGAATATAAGAGGAAGTGAGGGGAAAGGGAAAAAAACAAGGGAGAGAAATGAATTACAGTAGATGGGGTAGAGAGAGAAGATGGGAGGGGAGGGGAGAGGAGGGGGATAGTAGAGGATAGGAAAGGCAGCAGAATACAACAGACACTAGTATGGCATTATGTAAAAACGTGGATGTATAACTGATGTGATTCTGCAATCTGTATACGGGGTAAAAATGGGAGTTCATAACCCACTTGAATAAAATGTATGAAATATGATATGTCAAAAGCTTTGTAATGCTTTGAACAACTAATAAAAAAAGAAAAAAAAGAAATCAGGTAAGGGGTTATCAACAATAATTAATAAAATATAAGGGTTATAACAATGTGCTATATAAAAAATATGTGAATATAGTTTCCCTTCTCCCCATTGTATTATATTCATCCTTGTCTTCTGAAGATGGGACACAAGGCCTATGTAATAAGATGAAGTGAGGTGAATGATGTAGGGATTGTGACATCCTATTAGGCTACAGTATAAGGTTTTCTTACACACAAGCACTGTAATACTATGATGGTCAATCTAATAGATTAATCAAGATGTCTACTAGGTGACTAAGGCACATAGTGTATCTAGCATAGATATACTATACAAAGGGATGATTCAAAACCCAGAAATGATAGTGCTAGATTTCATTGCACTACTTAGAATACTGTATAATTTAAAAATTATAAACTGCTTATTTTCAAAACTTCATATTTAATATTTTCAGACTGTTGTTGAACATGGGGAACTGAAACCCTTAAAAGCAAAACTGTGGATAAGAGTATACCTTTATATGTTACCTTTAAATGTTACACTACCCTTTACAACTCTGCCTACTAGAAGGTAACTAATAAATACTGTTAAAATAAGTTAGAGTATTTTTAATTTCTCAATTGACATTTATGCTTTCAGTAAAAGTTTCCCATGGACTGTGATTTAAATAATAACTATGTCTTTTTTTTTTTTTTTTTTTTTTTTTAGAGAGAGAGTGAGAGGGGGGGGGGAGAGAGAGAGAGAGAGAGAGAGAGAGAGAGAGAGAGAGAGAGAGAGAGAGAATTTTTTTAATATTTATTTTTTAGTTCTCGGCGGACACAACATCTTTGTTTGTATGTGGTGCTGAGGATCGAACCCGGGCCGCACGCATGCCAGGCGAGCGCGCTACCGCTTGACTCACATCCCCAGCCCCATAACTATGTCTTTTAAAGAGGAAAATCGTGATATATAACATAGTCATGATTTTAAATATGTATGCCCCAATATTCCATTTGATAATTCTTGTATATTTATATGTATGTATATATTCATATAGAACAGACATGTATGTGTTTATTTACTTTTCTTTCTTTGTCTAACCCCCCCCCCCTTTTAAATATTTTTAGTTGTAGATGGACACAATACCTTTATTTATTTATCTTTATGTGGTGCTGAGGATTGAACACAGGGCCTCACACATGCTAGGTGAGCACTCTACCACTGAGCCACAATCCCAGCCCTAATTCCCCATTTTATATTGTTGGATATACATATACTTTCTAAGTCATTCCATCTTTTATCCTTTTATTTCTTCTTTTCTTGTCCATCTTCTGAGAATTTCTGTTTTAGTTATTATAATCCACAAAGTAATAGAAACCTTCTCATAAAATAAAGAAAGAACGGAAAGAAGAAATCATTACTCTGACAGACTTTCCTAAACAAAACAAAAAGTTCAGAGAGAAAATAATAAAATACTTAAATTTCAATGTACCTAGAAAAATTTATAACATAATATTGTGAAAGTTATCAGATTCACAATGTAGTCACCCATGTCAAACCCTGACAAATAGAGCCAGAGAAGGGCATGAAAGGAGGCCTACCATGCACAATTTGCCTGATAATAATTATCACAACAGTAACTACTTAACAAGAACACTTCCTTGACATACTATTTAACAAGCCCAATCCAAACAGCCTGTTATGACTTAAGACTGATTTGACCTAGTAATTGTAGCCACTTGCTAATCAGAGTTTACAGGTTCTCACATAATAGTCACAAGTGCCAATAAGCTTTCTTTCAAAACACCTTAAATTTCTTCTCTACTTCCACCTGCTAACTCCAAACTTTCCTTTATTCTTCAGACTTACCATAGGCTACCCTGGCCTGTGCATATATGCTTTTAATTGTTATGCCCCTGCTTATTTATTCATGATTGATAGTCCCATTATTGGGGATCCATATCTCTTTTTCCTGGAATGTTGACAATATAAAAAATTGTCATTTATTAAATAAATATAGTATACAATAACATTTTTATTAAACATCAATCAACTCCTATGTAAAACAATTTTCTCATAAATGTATTAGGTAGTAGAAAACAGATGTCCAGTTTCATGATTAGTGAAACTGAAGTCATATCTATGAGGCGTGGGAAAAGAAACATGATCCCCAATAAGCCTACATTCTTTTTGTCATTATGAAGAGCTGAGAGAATATTATGAAATTCACAGATGACAGAGAAGAAAGATAAACACAATAACTTTATAGTGTTTTGGTATATATTAATAATTTTAAAAAGTTAATATTCGGTTGGAATTCATAATAGTTGGTAGGTAATTTTAAAATAAGTGTTTTTCTAAAAATAACTTTAAAATAAGATAGTGTCAAAATATCTGAGAACAAGTAAATTTCTAAGTTATTTTCTCTAAGGCCTATGCAACAGTAACAAGTGTTATTTATTTTAATCATTTATTTATAAATATATAAAAAATCAATACCTTTAAAATAAAAATTATTCTAAACTAAGCTGCTTTATGCAATTTCTTTCACCTACCAAACATTTCAAAATGAAATACATATATCTCATGAAAATGAAAACACTATTCGAACTAAAATATTTTCCACTTCATATCCATCTAAAAATTACTGTAGTCTAGAATTTTCTACAACATAAAATATTCCAGAGTGACTTATGAGGGAAAAAAATTATTGTAAAATTTTTCCATATGGCCATTTTAAGCTTTATGCTTATAGCAGATTTTTAAGTTGTTTGACTTTTTTCCATAAAATCCATGTACTATTTTTCTCTTATTGTTTCAAACCATCTGTATGGGACTATTAATAAAATCTCACATTCATTAAAAAATTAAATTTTTAAGTAATTTAAATTTTGCTTTATTTCATGAATCACCTTCTACAGTATTCTTAGCTATGTTTCTATTTATTTTAGAAGTCTACATTTAAATAAATTAGAAGTTATAAGAGTAGAATCACCAAAAAACTTATCAATAATCACATTAATACTAGTATTTTGTATTTCAATGGAAAATCTTATCATATAACCAAAGAGTCATGCTTTTTCTGTAAAGTCCCAGGTAGTAAATATCTTCAGTTCTACCAACCACTACCAGCTAGTTGTACTTAATTTGTAGTGTCACTGTAGAGTGCAATACAAAAGGAGCCATAGACAAAATGTATAAGTGAATAAACATGAATATGTTCCAATAAAACTTTATTTAGAAACCACAGGTGGCAAATCTATTTTGAGACTCAAGCCATTGATTGCAGTCTCCTGATCATTTAATTGCTTCCCATATTTAAACTAGTTCCTTAGTAAAGACTCAAGAACATCTCAGTATTGATTAGCTCTTCTCTTTCCAACCTCTCCCTCTCCAACTGATTCTTCTGAGTCACTTTTCCACTATTGCATATGCAAGCTAGCTTTCTCTAAAATCTCACTGCCTTCCTGGCTCCACTTACATCCATAGACATAACAATGTACCAAAAGCTTCAATGTGTGTAAAACCAGTATCTAACGGGGGGGGGGGGGGGGGTGTACTTTAAATCTGTCTCATTTTGGAGTAAAATAATCCTAAGGTCAAGTTCAGCTTCTGGAATTTATAAGCAATGTGTTCTAGGCAAAGCTATTTAAGTTTAGAGTCCTGGTACACATGTGAAAATGGATAAGTTTATGATTCTACTTTCAGGGTGTTTGTAAGACTCATATACATAGAGTCCTTTATTACTAATATTAAGTATCACCCTTTTCCATCCAACCTTTATAAAATCACTACCATTGCCTCATTTTTTCTGATTTAGTGCTGTGTAGAATATAGAAGTAAGAAAAACTAACAACTAAGAGGACTCTAGTTTAGTTTGATTATAAAAACATTTATTTAATTGAAGACATTTTGGCTAAATAGGCCAACTTTCCCCACAAAACTAGTTATCTCCATTTTTCTTAAAGTATACCATTACTTGGATTATCCCAACATCTTCTACATATATTATTTAAATAAATTCAGTGAGTTTTTAGAAGTTATTTTACATATTTCTGTCTCCCTTCCTTGTTTCCAAAACAATGGTGTGGTATAACCTTCAGAAAAAGCCTCATAGGGGGCATAAAGGTAAGATCCTTGAAAGTAGAAAGTTTTGTTCAGTATCTGACATATAGTAGAATATGCCAGATATTTGTTGAGTCAAACAATCTCTAGTACATATCTTATCACAATTCCTTCTTAATTTAGATTACTATAAAGACATTTCTTCATGAGGGAATTAAGTCCAAAGTCATATATCTTTCCATATCATAGCAGAGAAAAAGTATTATATTCCACATCTATTTATTGCACCTGCTGCTTTATTCACTGCTGTATTTGTCTCCCTATTCTCTCCAGCAGAGAAGATCCTTTAGGGACATTAGAGCTTGGCAGTGTAAAAAAATACTAATGGCATTAAGCCTTGGGAAGACTCTAGCAGATTTCATTATTAGCTGCAAATTCTATCCGCTGCCTCAAGAAAAGTAATAAAAGTCCTCTTTTATGTTGGTGAAGGTAAACCAGAGGGTCCATGTAGGAAGACAGTGAAAGGCAACAAGAAGAGAGAGAGAGAGAGAGAGAGAGAGTGTGTGTGTGTGTGTGTGTGTGTGTGTGTGTGTTTCTATTCTATTTCTATTTCTACTGTGGATTTGAAACCTCACTAAAACATTTCATTTATAATATTTTCAACAGATTGGAAAACTTTTCAAGATTGTTTTACAGATGCTTAAGATTCCAAAACTGATACACTTATGATGAGAATACTGCCAAATAGCCATTTGAAATGTTGTCTCTTTAGCATGACTTTCTTATAAAATGCTACTCATTTTGAAATCATTGTTAATATAGAAACTTTGCCTTCAATGGAAAGATCAAGTAGTTTATTGCTTTTGGAAATATCTGAGAATAATATGGTACTCACAGTCACTTTCCAACATAAAAAAGTTTAGCATAGTTGAGACACTTGACTTTTTGAAAAAGAGAATACAAAATTTATTTTCTTACTTTGTCATGAGATAACTAGAACTTTTCTGTTCAGTAAAAAGATTTCCTAGGACACTCCTATTTTATTGAAAAACATTTAGTGTTCTACTTTTGGGGGGGGGGTGATGCTGTAAATTGAACCCAGTGGAGCTCTATCCCTGACCTACATCTCCAGCCATTTTTACTTTTTATTTTGAGACAGGGTCTCATTAAGTTCCTGAGGCTGATCTGGAACTTGTGATCCTCCTGCCCCAGTCTCCTAAGTCACTGGAATTACAGGCCTATACCCCATACCCAGCAAAAATATTCTATCATGTAAGATAATAAAATCCATTAACCCACTAAACTGTACACATGTGTTTCATTGCATTGCAAACACTGAGGATACCAATAAATAAGGAAGGGGCCTACCATTACTGCCTTCCTGTTCAGGATCTCTAAGTTTTTGAGATATCACATACCATATATTATATGAAATGACTTGAAAGCATGAAATCAGCAATAAGCATTCTAAACAGACACCTGCATATCCATCTTTATCGAGGCATTATTCATAATATCCACAATATGGAATCAACCTAGGTGACTATCAACCTGGTCAATGGACGAAGAAAATGTGGAATATATACACAATGAAATATTATTCTATCGCAAAAAGGAATGAAACCCTGTTATTTGCAGCAGAACGAACAGAACTAGAGAATATTGCAAATGAAATAAGATACAGATAGACAAGCACTGCACGTTATTCCTCACATGTGGAAGCTATGAAAAGCTGAACTGAATGTAGAATAGTGATTAGTAGAGATTTGAAAGGCAAGGGGTGGATTAAAAATAAGGCTGGAGTTGATTAGCACATGCTGCATGCATGTGTCAAAATATCATACTGAACCCCATCAAAATGTATAATTAATACATGTTAACTGAAATTAAAATATTTCAAATGATTGCAAATGTATCATTATTTTTTAAAGCCATTTCATATTGATATTATAATTTTGGGGTATGGTGGTTTAAATAATTTATCACTATTGTTTTAAATTGATAAAGTATATTAGTTAATAATTATAATATGAATATAGGAACACATTGCAATACATTATTCTAGAAAACCAGTGAATCATTTTTTGTTTCACCTAGGTGGGTGCTCCTCACTTTGTAGACTATGTTTTAATCTATGATGTCTGTCTTGTCCTCTAAACTCCTATAGAATTTACAATCAAAAAGACAAATAATACACTGAGTGTCCACTATTTGTAATATGTATAAATATGTCACTAAATCATCTAATTTTACTTCATATCATAAGAGACAATTATTGTCTACATTCTACAATAAGAAAACCACATTCATAGAGGTTAGAAACTTGCCCAAGGTCATAGAGCTAATAACAAGCAGAGATGGGAATGGAACTCAGTATCAGTTCGTAGACATCTCTAAAATTAACTATTTAGTCAGACATCATTTTAATAACTCAAGGGAAAGAAATTTCCCAGAGATAGCTAGATTTTTAAAATTGCATTTAAAAATCAAAATATAAAAATGTGCCATATTTTATGTGAATGTGGTCATTACGTGTATCATAAACCCATACAATTATTGACAGAATTCATTTATTCTTCTAGATTCTCTCAGCCTTAGATCCATCTGTGACCAATTTTATATATTTATAAAATAATTGACTTTTAGTGTACAATATCTGCATCCTCAATGGATAATATACTCATATGAATTTGTTTAAAAAGAACTACCACGGGCTTCATTAGCACAGTGCCCTAAAATTTAATCATATTTAAATTTCAAATCAGCACATTAAAGCATGAACAGGATAAAATATGGAACAAAAATATTACTGGAATTTTTATTGCTATATAATCATATATATCAAAACGTAAAACATGCTATTGGTAGGTTTTGACTTGGTTGCTCTACTTTGGAAAATAGGAAGGGAAAGATACAATGTATAAACATACTTTGTTCAAATAGTGAAAGAATAAACACTGTGTTTGAAAACAAAGTTTTATTATATTTTTAAAATATTCTCTATATTCCTGATTTCTATAATCCTTAAAATTTTCCTACAAAATCACTCCTTGTTCTATTTTTAATAAGTATTTTTATATGGTGACTTATTTCACATTATGTTAGAAATGAAACAGAATTATTGCTACATCCATAAATTAACACAGTGATTTAAATTTTGAATATGAAATATATGGAAGCAGTTGAAAATTGTAATGTAGATAACTTCATGAAAATTAAGCAGAAAAGGAAGGGTAGATTTGTTTTTGATCTGGCCTGTGAAAAATATAAATCAGGAAAAAGAAATTCATTTAAGGTAGAAGAGAAATAGCCACAAGTAGGTTTAGAATTTCATGATTTAGAAATGCTGGGACACAGCACAATCTGACCTATAAAGCTTTTCAGATAATCAAATTGTGCCTAGGCCTGAAGGTACACACATGACATTTGTTTGAATGGATTGTGATTACCTTGTAAACTTCTTTTATAATTTTATTAATGTAGGTTGTTCCATACACATGGCCAACACTGCTTTTTTATCCCACTGCCCTAGAAGAACCATAAACTGCCAATTATCATGGGAGTAGTTTATCAGAGTATGGATTATCTGGAAGTCTTATTTCTTTCCCATTTGGCCTTTTCACAGCTCATTAGCACGTCTACAAGAAAGTCAAGGCTAAAGAAGGAAAGGCTGCCAAAATTCTAAACAAATAAATTTGCTCCTTGTCAGCAGCAGATCCCACAAAGCATTTGAAGGTGCGAGAAAAATTAACCAAAACAGGAAGCACAAAGATATTTAATGTATATGATGACAATTTTCCTCAACTGATTTTTCTCTCACTGTACTTTTTGAAATACTGACTGAATTGAATAGAGGTTTTGGCATCAAAGTCCTTTATTTTTAGCATATAATAGGCCATCTTTAGAGATCTCACTTGCCAATGAGCAACATATGACACTCACTGCTAATACCTTGACCATTTTTAAATGTGAAGTCAACAAATTGAAACCCAGCTTTGGGAAGGGAGGTTTTTGGTGACTAAACAATGGTTGCTGGAAAAAAAGGGGTTTGCACCAGGAACTGAGACAACTAGCAAGCTTCATTTTTTATATTAGATTTTCTCAATATTTGATGAAACCAGTGCAAGGATATATGTATATATGTGTTTATAGTTAGACATATAGACTACACACACATACACCACACACACACACACACACACACACACACACCCCACACACACAGAGGTGTGCATGCATACATACCCACACACGCATCACACAAATGAATATATAGTCTATTTTTGTTTTGAGGGTAAATGAGAAACTCAGAAAATTAAGTATCCTATCTATTCATCATAGGTAATACATCCTTAAATAAGGAAACCATAATGTGTTACATCCATTATCATTTTGCTTTTCATAAGCATATAAGCTATTCATAATCAATTGTTATACCTCTCATTATCTATCCTAGCAAATGAACTAATAATACAAAAACTTCAAACAGATAATTTGTCAGAAATTGTCATATTTGCAGATAGGCCAGGTAGAAGAGCAATTTGTACACTAGACTTTATATATTCAATGCATCATGGCTTTCTTTATTTTGTTTAGAAGGGCTCTAAAATCATCTGGTTCTTTCACTTACTAAAAGTAGTATGTCTCCAACTACTATTTACTAAGCAACTAAAAAGGGCCAACCATTATTCTAGAGGATGAGTGTAGAGGCATATACAAAACAGACAAAAAAATCCAAGTTCTTATGTAACTAATCATATTGGAGGAGACATATTAAATAAAATTAAAAAGTATTTGAAGATGGTAAATACTACAAAAAAATGAAGTGAGGGAGGGGAATAGGAATTGCCAGGGGAGAGAACATTGTGGATTGATTTAGGAAGATCAGGTAAAATATCATTGAGTTCACTGAGTATTGCAAAAAAGAAAGACTTAAACTTGTAGAAGAGATATCCATGTCAATATGTGGAGGTTATGTGTTCAGGCAGAGGCATAAATTAGGCCAGTATGACTGCCCTGGAATGAGAAAAGGTAACAATTTTGGTAGAGGAGGCCAGGAAAGAAATGGATAGGGAGAAGGAGATGACTGCATTTGGATTTACAAGAATGCAGGACTACATTTTCCTTTGGGGAAGTGGCAAACCATTGGAGGATTTTCAGCAAAAGAATGATGTGATCTGACTTATAGGTTATCAGGACCACACAGCAGACAAAATAGTTTGCAGGTAAAGCAAAGGCCAAAGTAGGCAGGTCAGCTTAAAATGCTATTTCAACAATCTAGACTAGAAAGAATGGCAGTGACAAAGGAAATAGTAAGAAGTGAGTAGATTGTAGATATAGACCTGGTCAAGTTAGTCCTGGTATATTTTTCTGATCTACAACTTGCAAAAAAGGGATAGATTAAGCTTGACTCCGAAGTGCTTAACTAGGGCAACTGAAAGAATGTGGTTGATACAGAAATATAAAGCATTGCTGATGAAGCAGATTTGGAGCTTGGTCCATTCAATTTTGAACAGGTAAAATTTAAATTGACTAGAGAGTGTGTAGATAGTTATATTAAAAAGTTTGGCTCAGTGGTAGAACACTTGTCTAGCATGCGTGAGGCACTGGGTTAAATATAAATAAATAAGTAAATGAATAAAATAAAGATCCATCAACATCTTTAAAAACAATTTTTTAAAAGTTTGGACTATACTAAAAAGGTTGAGTTGGGATAATTATTTGAGAGGCATCAATTTATGGACAATATTTAATGTCATGATATCATTTAAGAAATGAATGTAGTCTAGGAACTGAACCCCTCTTAGTGTGATACGAGGAATTTGGATTAATAAGAATATGAAAATGAAAAGTAAACCATAAGCTAGAAATACAAAAGGTAAACCAAGAATGTTTAGTACCTTAGAAACCGAAGAGGAGGGAGTAAATGTATGTTGCATAACTCCTAAATTTATTTAGGTGGCTTAGGTAGTTCATATAAAGAAATTCAAATAGTAACTAGCAAATTGTGAATACTTAATGAACATTAGCTAAATATTAATAGAAGAAATTATGTGCCCTTTAGTATTCCAAATAATACATATCATGTTTATGGTTGTCATATTTGTGGCAGAATTAGTTGGCAATCCTTACCAATATGATATTAAGCATATTAAAAAGGGTAGCATTAAATAATTAAGAATAAGGGCTATGGAACCAAAAATATTCCTGTACCACTCAAACTCCTTTCTATATTTTGTAAGGAAAATTAAATGTGTTACTTACCTGTGCACAGACTTTAGGGGCCTCACCCATGGTTAAATTCTCAATAAAGCTGGCTACTGTGCCAAGTAAAACAAACTTAAGAAGGAATGCTTTGTATACTCAATCAAAAACACTAAAATAAGTACATATTGGTTATTCATGTGTTATAAACTGTGTTTTAGTCACTTTCTTAGACAAGAATGTATATGAAGAAGAATAAAACATCTGCCCTCAAAGAAATTATAGTCCCATGAAGGAACTATATAGGTATATGCCCAAGAAGAAAGGAAAGCTTAGAAAGGGGAAAACAGACATTACTGAGAACTAGGAATTTTTTTTTTTTTAATCATGAATGATTTCCCAAAACAAAGATTTTTGAGGAAATCTAGCAAGATGAATCAAAGTTTGCCAGACAAGGAAAGAAAACAATGAGGGTTTGGGATGGTTATCAGGCAGAAGAAGAATTTGTTCAAAGACATAAAACTATGTAAGACAACACTGAGTGCATATGTGCCGGGGGTGGGGAAAGAATATCACAATAATCAATATAGCTAGAGGATATAATTTGTTTTGCATATTACATAAATTGAGGGTAGGATAAAAATAATAATACATATCATAAAATATGTATGCTTTGCAAAGTAAAATTTCCTTTAAAATATATTTTGTAATACATTTTGACATTTATAAAATATTTTATGTTTTATAATATAGAGGAAGCAACTAAACACACATAAGTACAAAAACCAGTATGATTTCCTATCCTTATAATACCAAGACAAAGCAAAGACCACCTAGCTTCATGCCCTGGGAAATACCTACACTTAGAATGAAGACTGTGAACCAACGTAACTATTAATTTTGTGGGGATTGTTTCTTCATTTCAAGACCATTCTTCTTATCAGTTTAAAAACTATTATGTCAAATCTTTTATCCTATAGTAAACAGCTCCCTTCTTTGTAAAACCTGGATAACCAATCACCCAGCCAAGCTCTGTAGAATCCCTTTTCCAATTTTTTTTTTTTCACATTAACACATGGACAAGACCTTGTCAAGTTAGTAGTTTCCCTATGGTAGTATGTCTAATACACTTAACACTGCTTGATCAGTAGTGCTTTTCTGGTGATAATTTTAGAGAACTGACAGTCAACTCATGAAAACAGTAATATAATTTTAATTTTTTTTTCTGTAAAGATCACTCTGGATACAGTGTGGATGGTCTGTGGAAGAGTGGCAGCAGCAAGACCAATTAGGAGACCAGTGAAGTACAAAAGGTAATAGTGCCTGACCCATGACACTCAAGGGTGTTTAAAACAATGAACTGATGAGTTATGTTGGGGGCTTAGAAAACAGTAGGAATGGTGGCAGAAGGGACATGGTGAATTTATGACATATTTGTCCTCATAATCTATTGGATTTGGTGACTTTAAATACAAAGAAAAGAAAGTGTTGTTGAAAATGCCTTCTAGATTTTTGTCTTAGATAATTGGTAAAAGGAGGCATAAAAGCAAGGATAAAGTAATATTTTGTGGGGCATTGATTTCAAAGTAGTAAGACTGCATTTCAGACAACTTTATTACTAACTCAATTTTTTTTTTGCTAGTTCTGTGGGATATGAGAAAGACTCGAAAGATTAAGAAATATATTAAGCAATACCAACAAACACACACTAGTACCATATTCAATCATATTACTTCATAGGATTTTAAGTGTCACTTTATTTCTATGGGAGGAATATGGATAGGATATTATTGTCATCGAATACTATACAGAAGATCCTTGATTTATTATAGGGCCACAAAGTGAAAACAATGTAAATCAAAATTGCATTTTCTATATTTAACCTATCAAATGTCCTATACCAGCAATACAGTACACTGTTAAATATTAGTTGTAGATTATCACAGTGTGGCTGACTGGAAGCTGCAGCTCTCTGATGCTGTCCAGGAACTTGAGAACATGTCAACTACATATAATTAGCTTGGAAAAAGACCTTTATTCAAAATCTAAAGTAGGATTCATTCCATAGACTGAATGGATATCACTTTTTTTTCAGGGAATAGCAAATGCATTTTTATTCAATATTTTAAAAATACAGACTTTATGGCAAATTATAAATTTCTAGTATAATAATAAATTGATATTTTACACCAAGAAAACAATATGATCAAAAAATCATTCACAAATACAAAGCAGTATGCTTTTGTTTTTATATTATACATACACACACACACACACACACACACACACACACATATATAATCAACTATATAACTTAGTTTTGTCTAAGTTTTCTCCATTAAAAACAAGTTCTTTCAGAGAATCCAATTTAATAATCTTGTGCTTTTCTTCAGTGATTTTTTTCTCCAAACAGAGGTAGAAGTACTCCTTGATGGACAGAATGCAGTAAACTGTTCTTGGCGCTAAGGAAGCCTAACTTGTAAAGCATGCCCAGTTCGGAAAGTAACAATGTGATAGTAATTAATAATGGTACTGAATGCTATTAAAAATTGACAACTTTAGGTATTTTTATTTTGGGTTTCTTTGGTTTTGGCACATCCAAAATTTCTTCATTGTCTGCACTCATCCCCTTTGCCCAGTGACCAACTGTGACCATTCGATCTGAATTATGACTTTCAAGGCAATCTTTCTTAAAGTGTTCCACAAAACCACAAAGTTTGCAACCACCACCATCAACACAGAATCCTTTGTGATTATCAGGACATGAATGGGACAGATGCTCCATTTCCCCACAAACAAAACATTTTGCAAAAGGAAATTCACCAAGAGCTGGGTCTACTTTAGCCTTGCACTTGGTTATTTCATGCTCTGTGGACCCACATCAATAACATATTCCAGTGCCCATATCTTGATTTACAAGGGCAGGTGGGAAATCTGCAATTCCCTGGCCAGGTTTTCTATAGTGGAAACATACCATTGCGTTTTTCTTTGCTGCTTGTCTTTTTAATCGTCTTCCTTCCCATCGACTGTCTTTCTTTAAAGCAACTGCAATTTCTTCCCTTACCTCCTGGCTGTCCATTGCTATCATCTCCCCATTGTGAACCATCTGTGAGTTCTGTTTTAGGTATTCCATGAATCCATTCACATCTTCATTTAAGTATTCTTTCTTCCTTTTGTTCTTTTTATGTTTTGCTTGGGGTGCAACATTTTTAAGGGACAGTCTATTGGCTTCAGGTTGTTTACGATTTGGTAGATTTGGGCTTGTTCCCTCCAAGGACCCCTTCTTCATGTCCTCCCATGATGTTGCAGGCAAGGGCCTCTTTTTATGTGTGGTAGTAACTACTGCCCACCTGGTCATGTTGCATCAGAGGTACCTTATCAGTCACTTTACACACGCTCCTGCTGAAGATTCTGCACCTGGCAAGAGCTGCTGGAGCTGTTCCCCAGAGTACATGGGAAGGAAGCCCTCTGGGTATCAAGGGGGTGAAGTGGGAGAGCCCAGCCTGGAGGGGTCCAAGGCGGCCAGCGCCCCAACAGCTGAGGCCGATTCCAGGGCCGGCACCCTGGCAGGCCACACAACTTTGTTGTTGCGCCCCACTGGAAGCAGGGGGCTCTCAGGGATCCAGCAGCCAGTTCCTCCACCCTCCCGCATTTCCATATAGGTCTGGCCAGATCCAGGAAATCAACAGGAGGTTCCCTAGGACATCAAGGGACCCAACATCAAGGGACCCGCCATCTCATTCCAGGTGTGCCACGCACACTTTCTTACAGCACGTGAATCTGGATATCACTTTTGCACCACTGAAAAGTTGAAGAATCATAGTCAAACCATCAAGTCAGCCCTTGCCTATATATTTTAGTTCACTGTTACTGAAAATTTTAGATGGACATTCTGAAGTTGATAATTATTTCTGTGATAGAAAAAATGAAATCTAGGATATTGGTCTTTCTCCTCTTCAGCTCTTTGATACTGGGTTTGCTATACCTTTGCTTCAACTATTTCACTTTTTCCTGCCTTTTTGCTTTTTTTTTCCTACTGTTTTCTACTATGTCACATGATGGAAAATGAAATCATACTTCAAAGGGCTACTTATAAATATGGTTAAAGGATGTACTTTACAGCTCAGATTATAAACGTGAATTTGACGAATTTCAGATGTCTGGTCTTATTTGTCAAAATCATGCTATACTTTTCCATCATACTTAATTATAAACATCCACAATACACGCATTCATATATTCATATGCATATCAGCTTTGTGGATGGCAAGTCAAAACTATTTTCCTTTATCTTAGTTTAAGAAATGTAAATGCTAGCTAGCAAAATTCAATGTTTACTGCCATTTTTTTATATAGGAAAGTCTGTTGCATTATTTAACTATGGGAAATCATATTTTTAAGATGGTCTATTTCTAGATTTGGCTTGAAGTATTCCATCACTGCTCTACATTATTCACAGGGAGTTGTAGAAGGTGCTAAAACCGGGCATCAGGGGACAGAACCCTAGTGATCAGCAGGCTTCTTTTTAATGAATAATAGAATTCCAGCAGCAAATGTTTTAAAACAAAGTGCTGCCTGATCCTTATTTTATCATGTTTTATGAAGTCAAGTCATGTTAAAATGTTCTAACTATGTCATGGTCTGTACTCTCTGCCCTGTGCCATCTTGCTCTCTGACAAAACTTGAATTTGAAAGATTATTTTTTAATAAAGGGAAGGAAATGCACTGGGACTTAAAGGCATTCCAGGGGATTAAGTAGAAATCAATATTAATAAAAAATAACTTGCTAAAAATAGAATTGCATTGGATAAGTATTAATGGGAAAAAAACTAGTTTTGAAAATACATGGTGAATGTTCAGAGAGATTTTCATTTGCCTCTTTTGTCCAGAAAAATCAACATTTATAGATTCATACCATATATTATATATAGAACATAGTATAGTATATACCATGTGTCACAAATTCCTATAGTGTACTAGTATAATGTATCAAAATTCTTAAAATTCTTCCAATCTAAGACACATCTTCCTAATTCTACCACCCTTCAGTTTACAATCCCACCACTTTCATACATTTAACAAAAAACTTCTGAGCAGTTTACTCCACTTTTCTGCTTCCAAATGGCCATGATGCCTCTTTAATTGTATGCATTCTTTCTTATTTACCAACTTTCTGATAAAACAGCCCTCTCAAAACACAGAACTCTGATTCTAAAATACCAGATTCAGATGTCCCTCCTCCATCTTTATCCTCCTCAATTCCTTTGCAAATTTTGACACTGTTGAATATAATTGTTTTCTTCAAAATATTTTTTTTAAATCTTCTGTATAATATTTTCCTGGATAAGTTCTTAAATCATATCTAGGTGACCCCCACTCTGGGTTCCTGCATATATACCTATCAATACATATATCAATACATATTTCAGATGAGATATTATCTCAACCAAAATCTTTTGTCCTTGAATATCTTCAAGAGTTACCATGCTTTCCTCTTTGTGACATCTCTTATATTCTTAGAAATTACTCAGCAATCTCCGAACACCCCAGCCCCTAGGCTATATCTATATCATTGGTCTTAACTGATCTGCTAAGAATAAATCCTAGTTTCCAAATATATTTGGACAGCTTCACCTCAAGGTAGTATTGGAACTTCTACATTAGTAGGGCACTTTCCATCATTCATAATGCCAAAATGCTTCTATATATAGCTCCTTAAGTCCCGGGATTGAAACATGTAGCTCAATATGCAAACCTGTCAATAACCTTTTCTTGCCTACTAGATAAAATGCATACCCCTTAATATGGTAGACAACATTCTCTACAATTTGCCCTCAACTTTCCTTTCCAGCTGTTTTTCTTCCTCTTGCCTGCCCACCTGCCCCATCTTAAATAATACAGAGCATTCATATTTCTATGTCTTTCTCATTGAGTTCCACAAACTGTGATGATCTTTCTATGGGAAGAGTCCTTCTATGGAAGACATACTTGATTATTGGGGCTCATCATTCAGTTATACTTCGCACCACCTGCTAGGTCAATCTTCACAAAGCTAGGTTTGTGTTCCCAGAGGATTTGTATGAATATCTATTTTACTACTTAATTCTGTTGGGCCTCAAGACAGTGTTCATTGTGTTTGTCTCCTCTTCTAGTCCATAAAGACTGTGAGGAAAACTCAAATAAATCCTAGTAGTTAACACAAATTAGATGAATAATAAATATTGATAGATTGAGCCACAAGCATTTGATGACCACATATGACATTATTATGTAAATTTAAAAGATATGAGGGTAAATTAAAAGTAATTTTAATAGAAAGGACAATACTCATTTTACAATCCTAGGTTTAGGAATCCAAAATAATTATATACCATTTTGCTCTGCCACTTACTAGTCTCATGGTCTTTAGCAAATCTTTTAACTTAATCTGTAAAGTGAGAAGACTGATTGAAGGTAAACATCACAGATACTGTCTTTGAAGCAATTGTCACATGATCTTACCGTTCAGTATGTCCATAATGAATGCTAACAAAATTATTATTAAAAAGCACTCGACAGTAATAATGTGTAGGATATAATTTTGATAACCTTGGTCCAATTTAAATTTCAAGAAATTAAGTAAGATAAGACCACCCATTGAGAAGTGATAAAGTCATTTATAAAAGCCAAACACCTTTAATTTTCAGTAAGCATTCTTCAAGAAAACTTGTTAGAATTTTCTGCTTCAAATGACTTAAAAATAAAAGTTGCAAAATCACAGCCTCTTCTGCTACTGCAGTGGTGAACACTACATTAATTTGAACAGATTCATTCAAGGCCAAAAGTATTATATTGTTAAGATAAGTATGTCCTGGTAAATAGCAAAGATGTGCGTGGGAAAGTGAGAAAATAATGTATATACAGCACATTCTCCAGGTTTTACATAGGTTGTCTTGATTTAACCCAAATAAAGGATTTCAAAGATCTGTGAGTGTGGATGATTCATATTTGGAAATAGTTTAAGAAAGTCTCCTTAGCAACACTTTGTTAGGAATAAAGAACTACTATCCCAATGTCAAAACTACTCATGGCTAAGAAATTTGTCTCTCTCCCTGGCTCTTTCTGAAATTGGGCCTAGTATTTATATAATGTTCTAAATGATACGTGCTTTTCCATTGTTCTATGAATTATGTCTGGCACAGGAACATTTAACAATTATCAGATCTCATTATTTTCATCAATTTCTTATTCTAATTAACCATGAATTTCATTTTAAATTTATGATCCTACACACAAAAATTTCACTAAGTTCTCACCCATCTTCAAAATTGACCATATGTATATATGTTGTATATCTTACATAAATTACTTATTTTAAAACAGAAAAATTAAATCATAATCATGACATTATTAGTGTTAACAAATATAGAGTGCTTGACAATTTCTAGAGATGATTTTTTGGTTTCTGATACAGATACCATCATATTTTCTGGCCAAATTAAGATACTATCTGCTAATTACTCGTTTTTACTGAAATATAGAAGCTAATAAAATGTATTTAGAAACATGGCAAATCATACATTAGGTTGACATGAGAAGTCCCAGTATTCTTGTATTTTACACAAAGCACTCTATTCAGATAAATCTGTTCATATTATTAAACTCTCGTTCCTTTTAGTAAATTCTATGACAAATATTGAAGGCAAGGTATCTAGGGGGAAAAATTAAAATGGCAAACATAATAACAATCCAAATTATGAAAATGTATGTGTATACCTCTCATATGCTTATGCTTTATACAAGCTTTTATATAAATAAGTATATAAATAAGGTGAGTTCCTGTATCATTTTTTTCCTAAAAAAAAATCAGTGTCTTCCTATGATAAAATAAAAATGAAAAAAAAAGATGTGATGATATTGGAAATAAGCATATCCTGAGAGCAAATCTGCCATTGTTTTATGACATATATTTATTTATATCTATCTACCTACCTACCTACGGAAACCTAGCATAGCATTCTTTTTAAACAGGTACTCAATAAATGTTTACTAAATGTTGAATACATTTAGCTCTGGGATGGATTCTAAACTATTGCTCTAGAAATACTTTGCTTATTACTAATTACTTGACCTAAACGAAGCATGACTTTGGTGAGGGGCAGTCTCTTTAGAAAGAATCAACCTAAGTTTTATATTAGCTAAAATATTTAGTGGATATAAATGTATTTTACAAGAAAAAGTAAAACATTTCTCTAATTAATGAAATATTTTACTTTTATAAATTTTTAAATGTATTTATGTATATATTGAAATGCCCATGTATATGCACAGGCACACACATACCAAAGTAAGTATACATGATATATTTTATTCCATTAAAGATTATGCAATTAAATATGTAAAAACACTGAAATCATTCAGGTATTACCATAAGTTATGCAATTTATCTCAAATTCTGTAGCTGTTTTGTGGCTTGGGTGAAATTACTCTCAACCCTAATCCAACCATAAGCCTTGACAGGTTTAAGTGATTCCCTGTCACCATGATGGGTTTAGAGACCTATAATATAAACCTATGTGCATGACTTTCTGTTGATGACAATATAATAACCACAGACATAACCTGTTTCAAACAGAAGAGTTTCCAGACTTTTTCCATTATTGTGGGAAAAAAGTAATTAGTTTATCTTGAATGTAAATGAAAAAAGAACACCATAGATTATGTTGCTATCATTAGAAGATCACTGGGGAAATATAACTACTTGAAAGACTTAGTGAAAAGAGGATAGAACCAAGAGAATCACTGAGAAGTGCAGTACCAGTAACATGGCAATGTGAAGATCTAGATTAATGTTACCAAATTCCCACCATTCAAGGTTTAATCTCTCTCTCTCTCTCTCTCTCTCTCTCACACACACACACACACACACACACACACACACACACACGACATATAAGACTGCTTCAATGTGAATGTTCATTCTCTCTCTCTCTCTCTGTCTGCCTATTTAAATTTGACATTGAGAAGACATTGAGATTTGCATTCTAGAACTGCCTAAAAATTGTAAAGAAAACTGATTGCCAAAGAAATCCCAAGTCTAACTAAAAATGTCTAGTTATTAATCAACTCTGAACCAAACACCAGAATCCCAACATAACAAAATATGTATAATACTATGAGTGCCACTGAAATGGTATTTCACTAATATCAATCTCAGATGTAATTTTGAAGACAATTATTTAGCAAAATTCTCAATGAACAAAACAAAGAATAGCTAACAACTCACTAAAAGCACAGGATAGTATATGTTTTTGTTTTTGTTTTTTCATTCTGTCCTGTTAGGCATTTAGGACTTTTTCCTTTATATGTCAGGATATCCTTTCTTCTTTTAACTTTTTATTTATTGATAGGGACATCAATATTTTTTCATGTAGTCATTGCCCAGTCAATCATAAAGCATTACAATGAGGTTTAATTAAAAGGGACTGTCAATTGTCCAAATAACCCAACCTATAAACTGGAAGTCAACATTGGAAGAAGTCTTAATCTTTCTTTTTGAGAAGGATATTTGTGGATTTTTGAAAGTGAATACATGCTACCAAGCATTAGCAATGCCAAATATTCAAAAAGGACTATAGTGGACACTGCAATTGCACAGCCAATATCCTTACACTTCATTGTACAGTAGACTCATGATTTGGATAGGATTGATCTCACTCTCAGTTCTAAATATAGGCTCAGATTTGCAAAAATCATTTGGGTTAATTCTATACACTTTGCTACAGTGATATGCTCAAGGAAGTCATATGATTAAGAAGATTCATAGAGAAACTCCTACCTTTTATTTGCCATTTGGGAAATATAAACTCTTCCTATCTGTTTGTGAACAAGAAAACTAGAGTTTCTAGGATCTGCTGAGATAAGCCAGTTTGTATCAGTATGACAAGTTATAGAGGATAGTATAGACAGATTAAAAGAGAAGCAGACCAATCCTTGAGT